>NC_059374.1:35341632-35487224 GCF_019703515.2 Myxocyprinus asiaticus | reverse complement strand
ACAGTCAAGTAGAGAATAGGTAAAGTAAGTGAGGTAAAGTGGGACAGTTCTCACTTCTCGTAGTGGATCAACCACCTATGAGATCGTCCCGTATTTAAAGATAAAATGATCCATACGCGATTTGTCCCGTAAGTAAGCTGGTCAGATGGCGCCACGGTGAAATCGTTACAGATCGCCAATTTAACGTTGATAGAAGTTGGAAAAGTTGCCTACGGTGGGTAAGGGACCGTCACAAAAGTCCACACATTGTGCTAAAAGGAGCTAATACTGTGGAGGGTGTGGTAAGGGACCGTCAGAAAAGTCCACAAATGGTGTTAAAAATTGAATTTTCTTCTATATAAATGTTCAATAAGATCAAATAATTTATGAATACAATCCTAAAGCTACAATCACAAAAAAATAAATAAATAAAAATTATTTAAAAAAATAATATATATGTACAAACCATCCAAAATGTATACTTAATATAAAGAAGACAAATAATGGAGGGGAAAATTAAATAAATATATTTTTAATATATGATGTATATTTTTTAATAAGTCATGGATCAGGATAGTTCTTATTTTTGCATATAACAAAAATGATATGGATATTATATCATAGCACATGTACCAAAGGCAAATTCTCTCTTTCTACAGACTCAGACACAACTCCTGCCTTCCACACTCGTCACACACAAAGGACTGGCATACCTGCTCCTACCACCACCAGGTTCACCATAATGAGCAACCATTTTATTTGCTCGCTCTCTCTCTCTCTCTCTCTCTCTCTCTCTCTCTCTCTCTCTCTCTATATATATATTAGATATAGATTTATATATAATTGAGGGGCGGATCCTTAAAGTGGCAGGACTAACAATTCATCACAATTTCACAATCGTTTAAATTTGTTTTAACACTTGGAAATTCAGTTACTAAATCACAACCTCAAATGTTCAAAACACAATAGATCATATGTTGGTAGCCACTTCTATAAAAAGGTCTTAAATCATTATTTTACAAATACATGTGTGTATATGTGTTCAGGGTTCAAATCATTTCTCAAATTCACTATTTAGATGTTTAATTATTTATTTTTTATAAGTGGCCTAATTTTTCAATAAATGAGAATGACTGAAGTGATAGTGGTCTATTTCAAAGGTCTATTTCAAACACAAAATCTTTCTGAGTGACCTGAAAAGTCTCACTGTCACTGCATTGGTAATCTTTAACTCATGGACACCGAATGAGCTTAGAACAGAAAATGAGTGCAGTACAAAATATTGTAAGGACATTAAAATATAAAAACAAGCAGAACAGTACAATACAACCAAAGAATGGAGCCAAAGGTGTCAGATAATAGCAGCAAGGATATTCCACTACAACACCTGTGCAACAACTCAGTGAAATGCAGTTGTGCTGATTAATTATTAATAATCTGTGTTGTCTAGCACCCCGGAGTAAAAGGCTTTTTTGACTTTGTTTTCTCACAAAACACTAAATATCAACAAAAACTTGCACTTCATTAAACACCTGTCCATCAGTATTAACTGAAGAATTTCCCCCTACAATGTCTAAAATTTATTTAAGGTAATTTGATCACTTTTAGAACATTCAAATAGCTGCTGAGAATCTTTGAAATCACATTTATTTTTAGATAAATTAGCCTACTTAGTCTATTTTAGATTTTCAGTTTTGTTCAAAGTGAGTAAATCAAAGGTTTTTAAATAACTGTGCAATAATTGAAATGATAAAGTATTTGGGGGTAAAGGCCCCCCCGTGGCAGGGGCTAAAAACTCCCCATAAAACACATTGGGTTTTTTTTTATAAGTGGGGGGAATAGATTTATTATGAAACATTTTCAGTGTGGGCTCACATTGACTGATCCAATCACAATGGAGATTCATTTGTTTGTAGAGCACTTGAGATGATGTGAAATGCCAAATTTGATTGAAATTACCAGGAAATGGTGCATCCTTTTATGTAGTAACTATTTTGAATAATCATAATTTGTTACTATATATATGCATAATTGGGCAAATTCAGTTTTATAGCTATTATCCCTTTTTAAATGAATTTTAATCAAAACAACCTTCTGTTATTATTTATTTTCACACAAATAATATAGTTCCATTAGTATTCAATACAAATATTTGTTTCAATCTTGGTAACCTTTGCAACTAGAAAAAATATCACATTTACCTAAAGAGGTGCCTCAAGCTCCATTGTACCCTAAATTCAAACTCTACTGTTCATCTTTACACTAAATATTTTAGCCTGTTTTTTAAGGTTTACGCATTTCAGTTTCATAACAACAATTCCATCAAATTGAATTTGAGTAATATTTAATTTATTTAAAGATTAGGCTACTCAATTCAATTTTATGGATTTTTTTTTTTTTTTGTAATCCAAAGTATTTAGTGTGTGTGTGTGTGTATATATATATATATATATATATATATATATATATATATATATATATATATATATATATATATATATGGGGTTGGGAGGGTTACTTTTGAAATGTATTCCACTACAGATTACAGAATACATGCTGTAAAATGTAATTTGTAACATATATCGTTAGATTATTCAAGGTCAGTAATGTATTCTAAATACTTTGGATTACTTCTTCAGCACTGGTAGATTTTTTCACTTGTTTTGACTATAAAAACTCTGCCAGTACAGTAAGACAAAATACACATGTTAAAAATACATTCTCTGAAAAACTGAAATATCTTATGCAGTGTTGTTTCTAAAACTAGATCAATCAAACTGATCTTGTTTTAAGGATTTTTAGATATTTTTACAGGAAAACAATAAAAAAATTATTATCAAGAATACGATTTTTGCACTAATATCAAAGGTCTTACTAGAAAAAAAAAAAAGAAATTATGATCCAACGTGAATTTGCTTGATAAAAAATATGATCGTGCCTGGTAACACATGCATGTAAAATGGCTAGAAATAGCATTTTAGCTTAGCGTAAAGCTGACAATTTACACAACGTTTATTTCTGTTTCTTCTGCTCCAAACTTATTTCAAACTTACTTCTCTGTCTGCTCGTATGAATGTAACACATCATAAGAAAGTGTTTCACCGCTGTTCAAATGCACTTTGGATTGCATCATTTATATGTATAAATGTTTTCCATCTGAAAGGACTAAATATTAAATGAAACAAATGACAATAAAATGCAAAGTAATCTCTTCAGTAATCAAAATACTTTTTGAATGTAACTGTATTCTAATTACCAATAATTTAAATTGTAACTATAGTGGATTACAGTTATTTATATTTCGTATTTTAAATACGTAATCCCGTTACATGTATTCCCTTACTCTCCAACCCTGTATATATATATATATATTTTAAGTGTGAGATCTTTTATTTTTATAGAAAACGGCATGTCAAGTGTTTCTAGTCACTATTCGCTTTTAATGTTTGGTTTATTCCTCCAATATAGGCTACAGTATAATTTCGATATATCACGACTAACTAGCTTAGGATGTTAATGTAGTAGGCTACTTGAGTCAGTGTAACTACTGAGAGAACTTGTTTATCAATCCTGACAAGTGAATTAAGGTCGTGGGCTCAACAAAAAAACTTTCCTCGGTCCAACAAAAAAAGTTAGACGCGGTGTTTAAACGCCCTAGGCTAATATAGACAACGACACAACCGGGAACTGACGCCCATCGCAAATGTCCGTTTTTACTGGAATCAAGGATGAATAATTCTGTTCGATGTTCCACATCGATAACTCGTCAAGACTCTTCGCGCTGGAGTCCGTGGGAATGGATGAGCATCGTGTGTGAGAGAGCTTTAGGATAAATGACTGCCTGTAAAGCTGGCGAGGCCGGTCATAAAGACGTCCGCTGATTATCTCGAGAGCCCATCGTAATCTTAATTGATAGCTATAGTTGCCGGGAAGGGCAGCTGCAAACAGACGATTCTCCTCCAATAGCTGTCAATCAGTGAGGACGGGTCAGACTTACAGTGGTGCAACAGTTGGCATGACTCATGCATGTCCAATTATTTCTCTTTTAATGCTGATTAAGAGCTGACCGATGGCCACAGCTCTTAGAACATCATGGAAAATAAAGAAAATCATGAAACATGACAAGTTATGTTTTTGTCTTAATCTTAAAAGTTCCGTGTGACATTTATTTGACACTAGATGGCAGTAAAACTCCAATAATTAGTAAGTTCACTCAAGTTCAGATAAATAAGTAGCTCTCAGACAGATATACTGCTACTTTTGACAGTTGTTTGGTTGTGTAGTCCAACTCACCCGTTGCACAGCGCAACAAATCAACTCATTACTTTTGTGGTGGGCTGTTTGTTTGGTAGGCTACATGGACACCTTAATTCTTGTTTTAAGAAATTGATTCATGCATGGAATTTTAACCGTTAGGTTTGATTTAAAAAAATCGATGGTAATTGCCGTAAAACTAAAGTAGCCTTCGTATACTTTTATTCTGTTCCGCTGGTCTTTACTTTTTGTTGCTTTTTATGTTGTTGAATATTTGACAGAATCATTTTAACAGTAGCCTTTTTTTTTCACGCACTGCTACAAATTCCTATTTCAGATCGAGTTATTTCAGTGTTGCCTAGATATGATAAGTTTTGTCTATTCCCCATCAAAGTCTGCATGGCCAGACTAAGTCGCACGCGACCTTATACAGTAGCCTATATGGTCTATTAAAAGAGTAAAAATCGAAATGGAAACTAAAGGAAAGCTTTTAAATAATTACTGGTTATCTTTTAGCTTGTCAGTGGAATTACAGTAGTAGTGACTGCAACAGACATAAAAGAGTCCAAATGCTCTCTGCACGCGCGCTTTTTCAGACTTTAATTTCTAGCGCGCTCGCTCTCGTGTTGCGAGGGAATAAAATCCAGTCTTGGATTTAACCTTTACCCTTTCACTCAAAAGAAGCGATATGCAACATATGAATGAATCAGATTTATTATGGGATAGTGATGGGATTTTATAACCAACGAGCAGACATGCTCAGCACAATATATTTCCAGAGTAGTTTAATTAGTTTTTTTTTTTTTCCCCACCCCACAATCAGTGTCTTCGATGCCTGTTTATCGCCCACTAGCACGTCATATCCAACGTGAAAAAAAAAAAAAAAAAAAAAAAAAAAATGTTGCATGTATTATCAAGTTTTCATCTACTATGGATGGAATTAAAAGTGCTTACATCTCAGGAAATTACAGTATACATTGGTTTGATATAGAACTTTTGTCACAGTCATTCGTTTGGATTCGCTCCACCCCATTATGTCCTTTTCATAAATTATTCTCAGAGACTTTTTAAACCATTTGAACTTGATGTGATATTATTACCGTTGTTTTATTAAAGCAGCTTTTGATCGTCAGTGATTTCACTGTAATCATACATTGTTGCTGTTGGACATAGAGCCCAACCGCAGATGTAAATACTGCTCGCCAAGCAAAACCCCATGGCCTATATTTTCTTGATATTGGAAGCATTTCGATGGAATTTGGATTGTGCTTGCCACTTTAAGATAGATAGATAGATAGATAGATAGATAGATAGATAGATAGATAGATAGATAGATAGATAGATAGATAGATAGAAAAGCATTTGATTATTGCTTGCAGGGTGTTTGCTGTAGACAGTTTGCCATCTCTCTGCCTTTAAGTCTGTGGTTACGGAATGTTTCCGCTTGTTTAAAGCGAAGAAGCTGGGCAGAGCCGTTGGCGGAGTCTCCGCGGATGTGAAGAATGCCGTGTTCGTTCGGTCTCCCGTTATGCGCTTCTCCTCAGAGGGGCAGCGCTCGCTGGGGCACCGCTAGTTTCCCTTCATCGTGTCTACAATTTTCCCCCGCGTAATTTTTTCTGCCAAACCAACCATCATTATGACTTTGTAGAGTAATGTCGATAAATAGTGCCAATGCAATTATATTAATTAAATGACCGGGGTCAGACGTTTTTATTACGATTGTTAAAACTAGATTAATATAATTCTTACCCTTATGACAGTGCTCAGCATTTTTGCCTGCTTTTTCTTTCTTTGTTTCTTTCTTTCTGAAAATGTTTGAAAAAATATTAAACTTCTTTTTAGCAAGTTGTATTTTTATTTAAAATTTGTTGAATTTTACTTTCCATGCCTCATTGCAAAACATAATTGTAGTTCCGTATTTTTAGTAACTACTATTGACTACTCTATTATTTATAATCAGATAAATGCTATATATATATTTTTTAGCCAGTTCTTTCACTCGCTCCCATAGCTGCCGTGTTCTGAGTTCGTGTTTGAGGGGCAGCCGACAGGATGTAGCATTGATAAATATCCCTGTTGATCACTTGATTGATTACCTCGCGCAAAGGTCACGCGGGCGCGCGGTAATTTCCTTGTGCCCGCGGCTCCCATTTCACTTTCAATCTGGCGCGAGAGCCCCCGACTTTACAAATCATATTTTTATTTTAACCCTTCCCTTTCCACTTTAACATCACACTGAATCTTGCCATCGACCTATGCGTGCTTTCCATCTAACGACAGAAGAGGGCAAACCTTTAATTAGGTTGGAGTTATAATCACATAAGGTAAACAGTATCTTCTCCTTTTGATGGAGTTGAATTTAAACCCTGCGACAAGCTAATAATTTGGCCACATTTCCAAAAAGGGCTCTGGCCTCAATTAATTTTCAATAAATACATCCCACGGGGTCTTGACTGATCCTCGCTCGAGAGCGCCAGCTATACGCAATCTCTGGCCGACGAGGTCAGAGAATCATAATAAAATATGTTCTGTGTACTGCATCCGAATGTCTGAATACTGTGTCCATTTAGTCTAATGGGAACGCAAGGCAAAACAAAGCCTTCAAGCCAATGCGTTCTCTCCATCTATCCGTTTATCTCTCTCTCTCATTTGTTTGTCATCAAGAGAATTGGTTTAACAGGGGTACTTATTGCTGTTCTTACACACTCTCATTTTATCATTGCTTTCTTGTAGCACAATTGGAGAACCCATTTTATTCCATTATCTTAGTGAACTTGAAGTTCGCTGAAAGAAAGAAACATTATTTATTCATGTTTTATTCATTTATTATGGTTTCAACATTTCTCCTTAATTTATAAGAGAGGTTTTGGTCTTTCTTGTACTTTTTAGTTGAGCTTAAATTATTCCCTGTGCCCAATAAATAAACAATTAAAGAAATGAATATGAATAAAATCACCATATCATAAAGACCATTTTAAGTTGATAATTCGGCAAAGATTTAAATTTTTAGGACGACTTAAGTATTTTTGTAATTTGAATAACCTCTCTTCATCGTTGAAGAATCTATTGTGGATTTTAATTTAAGGAGATGCAATGTTGCTCACAGCTCAGAAAGGACTCAACGGCAGCTGATGTTTGCGCTGCACCCTTCATTTTTATGCAGAGTGATGCCAGATGAATTGGATCCGTTTTAGAAATACTTAGTAATCAATACTGAGAGCGAGGGGAAAGCAACCCTTTAAAAGGTTAATGGGCAAGGTCAACATGATGTCACGCGCCTCTAATTAATGAGCAATTAACTTAATGGCCCAAAAGTTTCCCAAATTTTCACCCATCTTGAAAACTAAAAACAAAACTAATAAATAAATTCGATGGGCTATAAATGCTTGTATGTGATGCTGGACATCGACTAAATTGCGTCCCAAAGGCACCAGAGAAAGAACTAATCTGTAATAAACTTATAATTATATAGACCTAAACTATGGAGTGGGGCTACTTCCCAAAAATATTTTTTTGCACCGAAAAATAATTGATTAGTGTTTCCAGGCTTCCAGAGAGGATGAATGTGCATCCCATGAGTGTGCGGGCAGTGACGGCAACGAGTTCATGTAGAGCAAGCTCAGCTCCACAGATTAATAATTGTTAGTGCCGCAGGAAAAAAATATATATATTCAACGGGCTGCCCTCGGTACCGACTGCCCACGCGCCCGGCTGAGGGAGGGGGAGAAGTGAGTTTTTTCATCTATTACATAAATTCATAACTATGGTCAAATCTCAATTAAACAACATAAAACGTTTAATGAAAACGTTTAACAATAGTCATTTACCCGAACAATGATTAATGCGTCTTCATTTAAAACACAAAAGACCTGGCGCCTTGGACGCTCGAGACTGCTTCATTATAATTAATGTCTCCAGTTCCTCGTGGACACGGAGGTCGCAAATGGCTCCGTCCCGCGCTCACTGATCTCTGAAGATCTGACACGAGAGGGATCTCGTCGGCTTTTGCAATCTGACAAGATCTGTAATACTTGGGTGATGAATCGTTCCAAACTTTTTTTGGGCGATGCTGGCAGCTCGGGGGTGTGCGCATGTGCGAAGGTGTCCAAACTGACAATGCTGGAGAGATAGTGCGTCTGGGATTGAGAATCACAGAGAAAAAGGACAGAGGAAAAAAGAAAAAGGAGGAAAAGATTTGAGAAAAATCCGACAAACACACGCCGAAAGACGGGCATCATGAGGTCCAAAGGCAGGGCAAGGAAATTGGCCACTGGTAGGTGCAACATCTCCTTTTTTAGCTCTTTTCAAACTGCCATCTTGTACATGGGTATGCTGCTTATAAACGTTTTCGTTACCAAACATTTACAGCCAGCACTTTTCCCACCCGTGTCAGCAGACCTAACAGTTTCTGTCGGTGTTAGTTGTTTGAGAGCGTTAAAGACAAGCTAAACGCGAACTGAAGCGTGCAGTTAGACATTGTAAACTGAGATTCGAAAGTGACAAAAAGTTGCGCGTGCCGCACAAACTAAAGTATTACATGCTGTATTGCGTTCTCTATTAAAGTACTGAGCGTCCCGCGTGTTATAAGCACGTTTGATAAAACAAGACTGTTCGTGCATGTTTCTGAGGCTCCGGTCACATCAATTTGCAGCCGCGACTTTGAAAAGACAGCTTCTCATATATAGTCGACAACAGAAAGCCAACTGCGGAGGCACGCTTTTAAATGCAAACAGGTAGCTTACTGGTGTTACGGCAGACACAGGCTGGGCAATCCAATGAATTGAATGAAGTGGCAAAATGCTTTTAAATATTTTGTTTTGTTGGACATTAATATTCTACCCATTTTCTATATAATTGTTGAAAGTGGTTGCGCAACAAGTGATCAAATCCCGTTATGATTTTTGTTCCGGTATGAACAGCCCGGAGAAATGCTTTGTTTGTAATGGCATTCTAAACGGTCCACTGCAATCTTAGCTTTTGATTACGGGTTGCCTAGGGCGCTTGTTTGAGTTGACGTTCAATGCGTGTGGGTTTTGCCACAACACAAGCTCAAACGCAGAAACTGAACAGTTAGTGGGAAGTTGTTCCCCTCCTCACTGGAATTATTCGGAACGAATTTATTGCGCTAAGGTCTGTGAATAATTCGCCCCCTTTCTTGCACATTTGCCTGCTGACTTTATGATTTGAGCAATTTTCACTTTTGCTGTTTTTTCAATAAAAACTATTTGTGGTCCACGGAAATCCATGCAAATATTCCATGCAAATTTTTGAGTTCATACTCTGTGAGCAGAGCTAAAAGTCTTGTTTTTAGTGCATACACACTGTGGTAAACAAAACCTTATTTAGTATAGCCTAAGCCTACTATACTTAAGGGCCACTAGTTTCAAGAATGTTTATTTAATGTAATGTAATATTTACTGTATAGCATTATTGATGTAAATAATATTTATTTGTATTTCTTTCATTTATTGGTGAAAAGACAGTGACAGCTGGTCAAAACTTTCATAAGAGGGAAGGTAAGAAAAGAGGCACTGAAAACAAAGTGAAGGATCATTTTGCTTTTGAATTATTGTTTCCTGTCGACAGCACCGTGATGGGCTCGACACTGCGCGCGCCTCGTCTGGACAGAAACAGGGGTCGCGCAGGTCCTATCCGTTCAATAAACTACCTCACGAGCCCTATGCCCTGCCATTGTACAGTGAGAGGGATTTTTCTGCGCATAGCAGCAACCTGTCATACACACACACTCCATCTCATCCACACAAATACACACATGCACACGGACAAATGCAATTGAACTGTTGCATTTTCCTGAGGCAGCAGGTCGTGTTACTCATCGCTTTCTTTAAGACTGCCTCAAGGGTAAGACATTATATTCTTAGAAAAAGATCTCACAACAAACTCAGGTTCATATAATTGACTGTCATCGATACTGATTGTATTTTTTATTTTAATAATCGTCATCATGACAGCACTCTTTAGGCGTTTGCTCCTGAACAAGCCTTTTATCATCTTCACACTTCAGCTTAACTTGTTTGACTTTGAAAGTCAGCTATGCACTGCAAAGACAGCAAAGTGGATTATCTACATAAGCAACACAGAAACTGATCTGACACAAGCTACAAGAATTCTAATTGAATTGATGGGTAATAAAAATTGGTCACTGCTCCAAACACTATAGTTTCATTTGTTTGCGGTTACTTTGGCCTAATATTCATAGCAGCAGGACCCTCTCAGACCACATGGAGAAACACATCTCACAGCTGCACACCACTGCTTCAAAACACGCACGATGACAGAAATAAATGTGCACATGCATTTGCTATAATTCATTGGATTGATAAAAGCAATTAAGGGGAGAGAGCGACGTTACGCGCTGGCACTTTTCTGTTTTGCGCAAGTTTACAGTGTGTACGATTATGGTCAAGCTAAACATTCAAGTCAAAAGTCTGAGTAAGATGCTCGCCAAGGTTGATACAGACTTTCCCACCCTCTCCCAGAGTGCTCGACATCATTATTTAGTATATGAGAATAGCGGGATAATTGGCGGGGTGTATTTTAAGTTTGTTATTTACACAAGATGTAAAAAGAAAGTTTCTACCTATTAAGTCAAAAGGAGAAAATGTTCTGGCTTTCGAGGACCACGCGGGTCCCGCGAGACACTGGCCGCGCTGGCCTCCCGCCAGCCCCCACATTATGTCAACATTGAATATTTAAAATCCCAGACTCCTCATAACGGAGCCTGTACCGGTAAAACGCATTCAGCGTTGGGGGGGGGTCTCCTCTCCGTGTGGCCTCTACAGCGCGCTCAACGCGCGTCACTCTGGCTGCACGCGCTTGAGGTGATGTGTGTGAGGGCTGGAAAGGTAATAAAAATCAGTCGTTTAGCTGGTGTGTGTGCACGACATGTTTTGTGGATTTGGCCAGCAGTGCCGGACATTTCACCTGCAGGTCCAGCAGTCTTAAATTGTCTATAATATTTTAACACGCAGTGCCAACTGTCGTATAACCCTCAGCATGATGCTGCAGGTTTTGTACGAGTGGGGTAAAATTACACCATACGAGCAAGAACAATGATGCTGACCTGCAAGAAATCAGACCATGCTGTTAGAAACCATCTCCATTATATTGACGGACACGCATCAGGACTCGGCGTCACATTTAATTGCCTTTGCACAAGCAATACTTTAAAAACTATCCAATTTTTGGAGCATCATGCATGCTCATTTATACATCTTTATAAACTTCTATCACTTTTATCCTTTCGCAACTGAGCAAATGGTTTCATTGCTCATCCGTGTTATTATTGCTTATTGTAGATGATAACATAACGCCATACTTGTGTAGCATATGATTTAATTTGTCTGTTCAAGACCATATATATTTGTCTTATATAATCTTTCAGCACATATATTTTCCTGTTTTATATTTTACATTATTATATGTAATATAATATATAATATACGTTATATAGGCCTAACTACATTATTTCTCTTTTGATGATAACTACATTTGATAAGCTGTACATGTTCAGCAAGACTTTTTATTGTGCATTTTGTCTTCGACAGCTCCATCAGTTTCACGCCTGTCCTTAGTTGTGACTTTGATGTGACTCGATTCACCGTCAAAGTGTCCAAACAACGGGAAATCAACTCGACTCGGCGCTAGAAGAAAAAAAGACAGGGCTCCAAATTTAACAATGTGACGTTCCGCTTGAGTGAAGCGCGTGAGAATAAGCCCTGCGCGCGAGCATTCTCTCCGTCTGTCAGCGCGCGACCAAAGTCCGACAGGGCGCGCGTTATATTCTGCATTGTACAATGAGCCGTGCTGCTGTGTTTCGCGTTCGCTGCCCCTCGCGCTCATTATCGAACCTATTCAAAACGGTGAGAACGGAGCGGGCCATTTAAAAGGTGAGTGCGCGAGCAGATGGCGAACACTATTAAACGTCCGTTCGCTGTTCTGGAGTCTGCATTCGAGAGTTCCATGTTTCTGTGGACGGTGAACCGTGTCTGGCCAAAACATATTTGCAGGCTCACTGGGGACGAAAGCAAAAAAAAATAAAAATAAATAAATAAATAAAAAAAAATTATTGTCTCAATTTTTAACCTCTTGAGTAAATATTTACTTTCCTCTTGGCTGGCATGATATACTACAAAGTTTTGAGCTGAGTTCCTGGGATTGTGTTGTTTTCCCCAGAGACTCAATGTAGAAATTCCTGTGCATCTCTTGGACTGCATGTCCACTATAAAGATCAGTTTGATTGGGCTTTGCTCATTTCTAAAACAGACTTTTATTTTTGTTTTGGAGAGAGCCAAAGTGACCGCTTAGTTAATTAGGTGTAAAACAGTGGTCTGGTCAGTTTTAAACAAGGGTAGTGTTCCCAGGCATTGAGTGTGTGCATCTGTGTGTGTAAGAGTGTAAAATGGAGAGAGTTGTAGGCCACTGTGGGTTTTGATCATGATTGATCACATGTTCTCAAAGGATTGATTGATTATCCAGAAGCCACTGGGTTTAGCCAAGAGGTCTGCTTATGTCCTGGGAAATTATCCTCTTGTCTGTTTGTCCGAGATTTCATCTGCGAGAACAGAGAGAGAAAGATGAGGTAAGAGATTCATGTGCTGATGTATATATATATGATTCTTTTGAATTGTACGTCTGAGTGTTCCATAGACGCCAACATAAGTGGTTTCCGTATATTTGTATATGTGAGAGAGAAAGGACTGGGATGTAGGTGACAATAACATAGTTACCATAATCCTTTAACACCTCTATAATACCATTGCTCTCTCTCCCTCTCTGTGTGTTAATGACTCAACAAATGTCTGTGTCTACTCAAGAGCAAAATGAAATGGCCAGTTCAACTGTTTATTTATCTTGTGCTCTGATTGGTCAGGGGTCAGGTTATATGGATGTTTATTTGGAGATTTGATTGGTGTGACTGATGGCTATGTCATTTGTGACCCACAGGGAATTATGGGGGTTGTTGTTCACTGCATCCAGTCACTTTTTATCCCCAAGCGACAGGTCCTGAATCAGATTATCCACCCTCAGTCTTGACTGAAGTTGGCGTGAACCAAACAGAGCTAAGAACATCAGGCCAGTCAAGTAATAAGTCACTGTCAAGCCAACAACCCCGAAACCATCAGATGTCACTGTTTGACTGGTCTTGACTCATCTGTACTTGGAGAGGATGCAAGTTTATTACCCCCTTTCACAAGCAGATGAAAACTGGCCTAAGCCAAATGTGCCCAGCCTCAGCAAGGAATCATGTTAACACACATATTGTTTATGTTGTGTGGCTATACTTTTGAAATGGTGTGTATTTTAACGTTTATGGATTGGCCCCATTCACTTCCATTGTAAGTGCCTCACTGGAACCTCGATTTTTGCTGGTCCTTAGATTATGACTCGGCTCCTTTAATGTAAAGCGAAAAGTCTGGTCGCTAAGAAAAGTTTTAGGGTGGTTCTCACTAAAACTGTCAAGAGATGCCCTGATCATGTTTTACTCCACAATCAAAAGAAACTTTCACAAATGAAGCCTTTTTTAGGGCCATAAAGGTTCCTTACACTGTAACATTATTTTTATGCAAGAGTTTATGCACATTTTACCTCCCAATTCTTATTACCTCAGTGCAAAAAGATGGGAATTAGGATATTCTCATTACTGCAATGTGAAAAAATTATGTATTTTTTAAATAATTATAAATTATTATTGTAAAATAATTTATACATCAAAGTAGTACTCCCTTAGTGCTGCTTTTCATTTTCACTGATTTTAATAATAATAAAATAAAAGTAAGTGTACAACAGCATCTTTCTTTACTGCAATGCTGAAATGATAGTCATAATTAAAAACAATGGTAATAGCAAAAGTAAAGCATCTGGAGACATTACGGTAATGAGAATTGAGGGGTAAAATGTGTTTGAGTGTCCCAGAAATAATGTCACAATGCAAGAAAAATCTAATGGTCCTAAACGTAAGCTACATTTTCTTTATGCAATTACTATAATTTCATATATTTTGTACTGATTTGGGGTTAAATATGACCAGGACATTTTCTTGACATCCAATAGTATGATAACCAAAGTAAGTTTGTCCTAACCCTTGACCCTAAGTATGCAGGGCTGTTGCCAAAATTGATGAAGCCAGAGGCAAAATTTTTATGGGTGGGCCCCCTCTTCCCTGGCCAAAGATAAAGGCTTGTAGAGAACTTTATTGCCCCCTACTCTCACCCAATACAGGACCTGCGACAAAGTTCCTGACACACCCCTCCTCAATGACGGGCTTTAAATATGTGCAGTAGTCACCTTACAGTTTCATCTTGACCATGGCCTAGTTTCCCAATAACAATTGATCTTAGCGATTAAGGGTGTTTTCTACAAGATAATTTTTTTGTTGTGCATTTCCCCAAAAATGCGTGAGTACGCGCTTTAAGTGCTAATTAAGAGAATCGCTGTCCGCGCTTGAAGTGCTGAAATGTAACCGTATAGTGTCGCTCGTCATTTTAACTTTATTATATTTATGCTTAAATATTTAAAGAAATTTTCTTAAATATTTAACCTAATTAACTACATAATTATATTGTTTTGCTATTGTTTTGTGCAGAATGATCTATTTATTTTACAAAATCACTGCTTCATGCATTAGGTGTGCATTTGTAGTATTTCGTTTTTACCAAATCCTCTTTAAATCTGTGCATGATCCTGCCAGTGCAAGCAATTATTTTATATAACGAGTTTCCCATGTTACCTGTATTGCAGAGTGCAAAATAAGGAGAGTTGTGGAAGCTGCGCTTTAGTGACATTCACCAAACAAGTGGAGGTCTGCTCTTTACTCCCAAAAGTAAATGATGACAGCGATGCTACTACATGTGTGGAGCTAAACAATATGTGGTGTGGGTGAGAACACCCTTTGGTGTCAGAGAAAGAGAAGATGAGGATGATGAGCCAATATATGGATGATTTCCATGCATGGCATGTCATTGTATTTGAAAGTTGTATGCAACAATCATGCCACAACTTTTTTGTTATATAGACTAGAATTATTATTATTATTAGTCTTAATAAAATAAAATAAAAAATAAATAAACAGGAATCGTGATACTAAAGTCTCAGCATAAAGTATGATAGGTAATTGTATTACATCTAATTTCAGGATTGTCCTGCAGGTGACTGCATAAGTATGTCACATTACGGTGCTCTTAGCACTTTACAATTGCTCCAGAGCACTTGTATATCTACAATTATTTTCAAGTACTGCTTAAGTTAAGATGGCTTTGGGAAATGGGCCTCAAAGCTAAGATGAATTGTAAGCTGGATAAAGGAAATGAGGCCCTGATCGGAAGAGTATAGAACACAAATGTACATCATCTGCCTTCTCATTTAAAATGAAGGTGACCCTACAGAACAAGTGGGAGCTCATTGTATAGTTTATTTTCTTAAATTCTATAGATTGTCTGTCCCAACCAGTCTGAACTAGTCTGCTCTATAATGCTGTGTTTCTGCAGTAAGAAGCAGGTAAGTCATAATCCATGTCTGTTTGTGGTGTCAGGCGGCACTCAGGGGTAAGCTTCTATTCTGTAAGTACGAGTTAAATGTTTACACAGAATTAATATGTGTACAGGTGTGTGAAAGAGAGTCCAAATGAGAGCAAGTGTCTAATGTGCGGCCTGGGTGCTGTATGGACATTGTGAGAATGGTGTGTGTGTTTGTGGGTGTGCGTTGGGGAGGCCTGGGAACCTTTCAGTTGTGTTTACCGCAGGGAAATCAGTACCAGCATAGAACAATGAGTAAAGCTCTCCCTGCCCTCAGTCCTAAGGTCAACTGTCTCTGATAAAGATATGAACACACACACTCACACAAAGGCTCACCAGTGCATTGCCAACAGTCTGCCCAGGGTGTGTGCCAAGGTTGAGGTCATTAACTACATACAGTCTCAAAAACGAAGCATATTTTTGTACTGTGAATATTTGTTTGGAAATCACACTTTATTAATGGGCGTGCATGCTGTTGACTTTATTTGTCTGCTTGTTGGTTGAACGGGCACCTCCCTTTTGCCATTGTCTGTGTGTTTTTAGATGGAATCAGTATTCTTAAAGAGTTACCAAGCAAGTGTGTAGGGGTGCTTTGGAGTTGGATTGTGTATGTTTTTTTGTTGTGGCCACAGATGTAAGTTTGCAGCCCACTTTTTTCCATTAAAATGGATGAGCTCTACTTTCATTTGTCCAGTGTTTTATAGGTGCAATGCTCTGGGAGTAGGAAAACATTGGAAAAACACTTTTTGACTTAAAGGAAATAATGTGCGTTAGCACACCCGCAGATATCAGCCAACAATCCTGCAGCAGGTACTAAGGAGATTTGCATTTCCTGGAGGAAATACCAATAGTGTTAAGGTATTTACCCAAAGTTCTCCCAAAAAAGAACATTCTGTAATAATTTCAAATGATAAGTTTAGAAGAATGTTAGCCTTAGTCACCATTGTTTCATTCATTGTTTATTGTTCCGATTTCATTTCATTGTTCCAAACCTATATTACTTTCTTCCAAGGAACACAGAAAGAGATGTTATGCAGAATGTTAGCTACAGTCACCATTCACTTTTCATTGCATCTTTTTAACATACATTAAAAGTGAATGGTGACTGAGGCTAACATTTTGCCTAACATCTGCTTTTGTGTTCCACGGAAGAAAGAAAGTCATATGGTTTTGGAAACACATGAGGGTAATATGATGAAGAGAGTAAATGATGACAGAATTTTCATTTTTGGGTGAACTAACCATATTAATTTTAGGTAAAATGGTAGTTAAAATTAGAAAACCCAGAAACAGATATAAGGAGAAAAGGGACAGATAGACAGAGAATAACTGCAATTGATTTATTACAGATCGATGGCAAATTCAAAGTGGCCAATATGCAATATAATCACAATTCAGTATGCAGATGTTACAATGAAGTCTGTGTTCTTAGTTCAGTTAGATTTTGAATGCTAAATATTCTAAAAGCATAAGTTAACAGGAGAACTTCAAACTTTAATCGTTTTTATTATTTTACAATATTGTTTATAAAAACCTAAAATAGAAGTTTGTATCGAGTCTGAATGTTAAGCTATTTGAGCTGAAATAATTGCAGAAATTTGTGGCGAAGAAGAAATTGGACAAGAAAAAAAGCGTGCAAAACATGATCACACAGGAAATTGACATGTTGTTTCCGAAATTCATGTGTACTGAAATCAACCCCATACTGCTGAATTAGTACTACCCCATCACACATTTTGCATCATATCAACCATGGTCCCCTTTCCCTCTAGCACTTCCGATAGTGTGTTGCAAGAACCAAGTAATCACGTTCACATAAACGACAGTGAGCGAGCACGATCTTGGAGGTTGCATTTTTGCTCTAAAATTAGATTATAAAAAATAAATTCATGTTTACTGTCTTACATCTTTTACAACTAAAAATACAACTCACTTTTGGCACCACTCTGTTTTCATTTCACTTGGAAACTGGAGCTGACGCATGCCCATACGTTCAACAACATTTCGGTAAGCATGAATTTAGTTTAGCACAGCACACACTAATTTCTGCAGCAGAACTTTCGACCTACTGTCGCAGAATTCACAGTATGATCAGTCTACAAAAATTGTATGTTAAATGTCAGTACAGTGTTGCCTTTCAAGCACTGTAACAAGCGAGCCACTAACAAGTTGATACAAGAAAAGATCATGTTTTCTAGAAGGGTTGGTGCCTTTCTGGCCTGTTTATGTGATTGTGTGGGTATGTCTTGTGCATATATGCGTGTGCTCGCACATTCACTCAGCAAGTGTCGCCACTCACTTAGCTTGCCTGGATCCAGGCCATTAACAGGAATTAGTCAACAATTGCTTTGTGAGCGGGCTGATAACAACACTCACTTTTTCAGAAAGTCCCCATGTTAATGTTCCAGCATAGTGTGGTATCCAGTGGGTGTGGGTATCTCTCCCTCCTCTTTTACTCTCTCTCTCTGTGTCCTTTTGTATTTGTGATGAACTCAAGTGAGAGAAGTTTAAGCCTATATTGTGTTTGAGAAGGTCATGGAACAGGAAAGACAAGGGGACATTTCAACACACCTTTTGATCTCGTTCAATTACACACATAAACACTTTCTCTCTCTCTTCTCTCTCTTTCTGAGACTGTACTCTCTCTTTTCACAAATGACCTCTCCCGTTGATTTTAAGACATGAGAGCAAATATGAACCAAAGATAAAATAATTTAATAAACAATACAAATGACTGACGTTTTGAGCACAGAGAAAATATTGACTCTTCTGATAGAACTTAGCTAATTCTTTGTACCCATTCGTTGCTTCCTTGTTTGATCATCATCATCCTTTCTCTAGACATGAGCTAGTCTCAACCAGGCTGAACCTGTTTTTGTATACATTTTAACCTTTGCACTCTCTGGACTCTGTTGTGTTAGTAGAAATATTGTGTGCTAGGTCTGAATGGGATCCTCTCCAACTGTATACCAGGTAATACAGGGTCAAATTGAGATGTGTGTGTGTTAGAGAAAAAGAGCAAAGGAAGGTAGCTCTGATTAGTGAGAGTCATGTTACCTATGAAGGGGAATTTGGACGTGGAGCAAGGCTGGTCCATTGCAATCGGATCTTTTCCATTTCGACCCGGAGATGAGATGCATACACACTCACACAGACTGAGGAAGAGGCCGAACAATAGAGACAGTAGAGATTCCCTTCCTCTCCCAGCGGCATTCCAAAGATTCCCATTGGCCGGAATCTGGTCCCAGCCCAGGAATCTGGCTCTTGCTCCATGCTTTGATGAGCCCTGTTCCCAACACTTCCTGAGAATGTGACTAATCTACAAACAAACTGAAAAAAAAAAAAAAAAAAAAACATGACGGAGAGATGGAGAAAGACAGAAGGAGAGGGAGGGAAGAAGGTGTGATGGAAAGGAGAGAGAGACTGAGACTGGACCACAGGATGTCCTGTTTTGATTAGTGTTAGCATCTCCGCTTGCCCTGAAGAAATATTATTCTAACAGTTTCAGGAGTTCCATCTTCACACTACTTGTCTTCCACACATACACACACACTTTCCTTCAAAGTGGCCAGATATATCCTTCTGTTATTTGTTAATCACGTGTTATCTGGATAGGAGCCATGGAAAGCATACAGAAACATGCTAAAGATACGATTACCACTGCGTAGACTTAATTAAAAGACTTAGATGGTTACTGATGCTTTGGTTTTGGTCTAGCTGAAGAACCATCGTAGCCAACCTGGTCTCACAGAATCACGTTACTATACCTACGTTTTTTTGCAAAGTGATTTTATGTGGCTTGTTGTTCATATCATTCCAATTTCTTGGTGAAATGAACACTAGAGGCGCTACAACAACAATGACTTTTAATCACTTTCCACAAATCATGAGTAAAAGGGTAGATTATTGAAACATAAACCCTTACATTTCACCCTGTTCCTTACACAATGCTGTCTTATGACATCAAGACACTTTTGCTACAGTGCATACATTTTAACATTTGCATTACATAACCAAATACATTTACAAGCTTATTCAAGTGCGATCAAGTTGCACAGTATCTTAACTGATAGAGCATTGCACTTGCTATGCAAAGGACCTGGGTACATAGATCACGTGAGTCGACACGTGAGCCAAAAGTGTCAGAAGCACCACAAAACGATTTTTCACCTCACATTTGCTTTTTATGACTGTCAGTTTAGGGAAGGGAGGTAGGTTTTGTTGATTTAAAACTCAATAGAGCATTAACTTTAAAAACCTCATTTGTTTGGGCAAATATTTAACCCACTTATAGAGTAATAATATACGGTATAATCACCTTTTGTATTCCACGGTTGCTGGTCTAACATGATCTACTAGCTCTAACCAGCTTGACCAAGATAGCCTGTTTGGTCAAAACCAGGTCCACCAGCTTATTGTCCAGCTGATTAACTTTCTTGGCCAGATTGGCCAGATAATGACCAGCATGTACATGTAAAAAAAACAGCTACCACTGTAAGCTAATTTTATCTGGTCTTTCCAGCAGTGTGAAGACATTTGTGTGTGTGTGTGTGTGTGTGTGTGTGTTTGTTTTACACACAGTCACTGTTTACTATAGCTCACGGTTCCAAGTAGCCTAGGCCCCATGGAGCAGATGTTTGACTCCTTAGGGCCCCAGCCTAGTTTCTCTCTGTCATGCAGACATCAAGTCAGTGGACCCTAGTGTTTGCTGGGTCACTAGCAAAGCTGTGTGTGTGCGTATTTGTGTGAGAGAGAGCATGTGCGTCTTTGGCCCTTTGTGTTAGCGGGTCATCAGAGAAGCTAATGAATTTCATCTTGTTGTCCATCTCTTTCTCATACAATCACACACACATACAGTTACTCCTCAAGAGATTCACATGTCCTTTCAGCTCTCTGTCAAATCTCCCCTGCTCTACTGGTGCCCTGCCTGTGCTGCAATTTAAATTTAGCTCCCTGTCTGGTCTGGGCCCGGCCTCCTGGGAGAGACGGATGGAGGGAGTGAAGACTGAGGAGGAGTAGTGCAGATCGTAGTGAAGGGCTGAGAGATTGAAAGAGTTGAGAGTTTGGGAAAATGAGGGGAGACGTCTCATCTCATTCGTCAGTGAAAAGAGATACTGCGCTGACACAGAGAGAACTGTCAGCCAAGCACAACACAGCACCCAGACACACAGTTTGGGGTTGTAGCCAAGAGACAAGTTGGCAGACTCTAGTTCTTCCTGTATCATTACACAAAGACACACACAGGCTAATGGAATATATTTAAATTGTTATTGTAGTAATATGTAGGCTATCAGTTAATTGTTAATACATTAATACATTACATTCTCTCATTTTAAGAATAAATGTGGTGTTTACAGTCGTATATATTGGGAAATTAAATTAGTTCAATAATTGTGATCTCTGGGTGCTCGGAAAAACAAAAAAGGTACATTTTTATGAATAAAGAGAAATTGAGACGGGGACGATGCCGATACTTCACTCCATAGAGCTCAGTGTATACGGTAACGCTGATGCAAGTGATGTGGTAACCTCTTTAGGCCCCAGACATGCACTAAACAAGTGAATGAACGTGAATGCTTTTCAGTTACACAGGCTCAGTTTCAGTCGTTGTTGTGTCTGGATGAAATTCATAAGTACGTGTTTCATTCCTAGTGTTTCTGGTGGGCTATAGCAGGCTAGAGGGTAAGCTGTCTGCTTTACAGTTTTCTCTTTCAAGTCAACTACTGTCATGTCAGAGCAACAGTTTGAAGAGAATCTTGCTGAGCAAGTTAGTTAAATTGTCGACATGTTAATAGATAACTACCTGAACAATAACACTTCCAGTTTAATATCAATGACGAGGTAAATCTATGGCCCCCTTAAAGGAATGGTTGAATTTAAATTTGGTCATAATTTACCCTCCCTCATGTCGTTGCATGCCCTTATGACTTAAAAGAGAAGCTCTCAGGAACATGCGGGTCACTGTAAACAAGCTTCTCTCATGGCGCTCATTAACACGCAATGGACGTCAAGATTTTTGCTAAAAATTACTTACTCCAGGCTGTTTCTCAACAAACCTATTGTATGGTTTCAGAAGACCTGGAATATCACAAAGAAGTCGCATGGACTACATTTATGGTTCTGCTAGGTCCTTTTTTATGCTTTAAAAGTTAGGCACTATCAACTGCCGTTGTATTGAAAAGACTGACAACCTTATTCATTAAACTTCTTTTGTGTTCTGTGGGTGAAAGTAAGTAAATAATGACAGAATTAATTTTTCCTTTCATTCCTTTTAAGTACTGAGGAGTTTCCTAGTTTTTTCTTTAAAGTACTGTGGTTTGTTATCGCCATAATAATACAAGAAGGCATGTTATGAATGATGAGATTGCGTGTATGCAATGCATGGCAAAGGGTTTGCATAATTGAGTAGAGTATGTTTCTAGACTTACATTGCAGAAACTTGCTGATACTCTGATATTCACATTTGGTGTGGGGCTGGCAATACACTAGATTTCGGTGGCTTCACTCACAAACTCGTTTTTGTCACACATGTATGGTCCCATCCAGCAGCTGCAGGTGTTTTTGTATGTGTGTGTGGGTACCATAATTTGCCCATCAATCGCTGACAGCTGACAGTTTAATCTGAGCATTCAGCAAGTCATTACTGAGCATCAAGTGCAGCCAATCACATCAGTGATCAATGACAGAGAGAGAGAGAGAGAGAGAGACCAGGACAGGCAGCAGGGAGGGGGAACAACTAGCTCAGTTTGTGCGTGTGTGCGTGTGTGTGTGTGATATTTTTGTAGTTATGGATGTGAAGGTCAGCATTGGCCAGTTGACAAACAGGCTGTCAGGTGCACAGAGATAGAAGGCAAGCACCTACACACAAACTCACACACAAACTTTCTTCAGCCAAAAAAACAAGTTCCTAAGGCACACATACACACGTAAAATCTGTCAATCAGATTTAACTGAGAAAGCTTGGGGGAGAATTTAATGTGGACGTCCACATATAAATTCCTTATACAAGACTCTCATTGTATGGATGTGTCGGTGTGTATTTGCAATCCACTTTGTGTAAACTGTACAATATATCATATAGTTTTAAAAATGCCATCTTTCAAAATTTACCTGAAAACCGGGTCACTGTGGCACCCACTTGTCCCTCCCCCTTCAAAATATCCAGGCTGCTTTTGAAACGACCCATGGTATTTAGAAACCTCCCCATGTTTACATGACTCCCAAAAGACAGACAGAATCCCGTTAACTGAAGACATTCCTCACACTTTATGGAAGATATCATGTTTCATATGCCAATGAATGTCACTCTGCCAGCGTTCTCTCAACATATATAATATAACCAGGCTTGTTGATGGGCCTGACTACAGTTTTGGCCACTGGTCGACTTAAGCATTCATCCAGTGTCACAGAGAGGGGAAAGAGAGGGATTGGATGGAGAGAGACAGAAAAGTGAAGCAAGCTAAGACATTGAGTGTGTTTACACACACACCAATATGCTGATAACTACCAAAAATCAGCCTATTCAAAAATGTAGATGACTGCAAGAAAACAGTGTTAACATGAGACTTGAAATCATCGGGTTATTCTCTTCTTTGACGTCAAAATGGAAACAATCAACACTTGCGAACATTGGATAACCGGTAAGAAAGACGATAAAGGTGTTTACATGCAAAGCGAAATCAGTAATGGGCAAAAAGCTACATGTGCCAGTTGGATTTACTTAAACCGTTTTATGAATTTACCCCAATAAAGGAAAAATGAAGTTTACATGACATTACACAAGGGCTGGATATTGATACAGATTTCCCAATACGATTCCGATTCACAAGCTCTCGATTCATAGGGGGTACATTTCTGTTACATAGTCCATTTTTCTTACAAAATAAATTCTCTCAGCTAATGCTCTTAATGGAACCTTCTAGGCAACCCTTCTAGGTAAAATTCAAAAATATAAATTTTACAATATATATTTCATCATTAGTTTTGCATCAAATTGGTCACATTTTAGCTTTTGAAAAATGTACAAATTCAATCTATTCCATCAATTAATGTCAATATTATGTTGCATATAAACGTTTTTAAATTTTTGTGTGTTTATTTGCATAATTTGTACTATTTACAAGTATTTACATTGATATGTAGATCACATGCTTAATCAGTACTGTCTCTTTATTACTAGCGGCATAAGTGCATATACGAGAGCAGACATGCATAATATCTTTGGCGCATCCATATGTGATTAGAATTTTGTTGTTGTTGTTGTTTTTAATCACTGTAAAAAATAGAAAGGGTATTAAAAAAGACATTATTCAATGACATATTGATCCTTGGATCTCGTCTTTGGACACACAGAACGAGTTAAACCAAACTTTTACTCTCAACACGCAGTGAAAGGACCTCTGTGCTATTAACTTCTTCTCCAATATACTATTCAATCACTGGTAAGTTAAATCTAAACATTTACTAGCCAGTGGCAAATCATAGAGATTTTTAGTCGCATAGCGTGAGATTTGGTTACACATGCGAGTGATTTACGTGCATTATAGAGGGTTGCCACATAGAGTGAAAGATCGTTCTTGGGATTTAAGATTTGATATCGATATTTGTTCAAACAAAGATCGCGATGCATCAGAAAATCTATATTTTTACACAGCCCCACATTATACGTTTATGTCTTAAGTATAATCAGTGTAGGGTTGCCCATGTAAACACACCAACAAGGATAAACAGTTTGCAAAAGAAGTTCCAGGAAAGACTTAAAGGGGTGAGTTTCGCAAATTTGTTGAGGATGTGTTCGGGTCATATTTTGCCCGAAAAATCAAAAGAAAGAAATAATAAATTCTGTTTTGCTTAAAGAAAATTAAGCCGATTTTTGGAGCATTAAGATTTATTATTTATTTTTATTTTTTAGACATTATCAAGACAACTATGCCCCCCACTGCCACAATTCTTGTTAATGTAATGTGTAAAAAAATTACATATTAAATTTAAGTTATAATATATTTATATATCATTGTAGTTTTTCTTGTACTGCCTTTAATTTATGCTGATTGTATTGTAAAAAGCATTGGTAATGTTGATGTTTTAACATTATTTAATAAATTAGGTATCATGAACTAACAATGAACAATATTTTGGTGTGGATGTGCTTAATTGTAATTAAAATAATGTAAAACAATAATGCAGACAATATTGTCTTAGAAATAGACTTGATTTTCTTTATGCAAAATATAATTTCCATTAAATATGATGTTACTTGGACATGTTTTCATGAGATTCAACCAAACCAAATTAGAGTCTATTAAAGAGATAACTGTTTTGTCCTTGATGAAGATAACATTTCCTGAGACATTTACACGGCCTTTTGACCTTTTCAGTGTGATGAACTGACCATGAACATCAGAGCTCTCACTGGCTCAGTCTCTCTTTCTCTCAAGCCCTTCCCATCACTTTATCTCTTCATCTCACACTCCCTAATTTTTTTCTGGTTTCACATTAATAAATCTGTTCTTTTAGCCATAACTCACTCTCTTTTTTTAGGACTGATGAAGACTGATTAACTTAAAACATTATATAAACATTCCTCACCAAAGTTTCAGTGCAAAAACAAACAGAGAGTGTTCGTCTCAGAGGGGAGTAACTTAATTCTTAATATCATCCATTATGTTTTCTCGCACAACTAGTTGCACAAGAACAAATTTTATCAAACTTGTCAGACAGAAGAAAAGGGGGAAAACAAAAAGAGAGAGGAAGACAATGACAATTGAAAGGACAAATTATATTTTGCTCACATTTTGCTGTTTTATTTGATGTTGGTGTTCAATCGGATCGCTGCTGAGCAGAATTCCACCCAGACCGAAGCGTTAATCCAGCAAATAGGAGTGTTTGGATCGGTGCGGCGCTATGGAGAAATTTAATTTCTCTTCCCCCTGATTTGATCAGGAGCTTGGGAGTGGGTGGATGAGTGTAAATGTTTAAAGAGGGAGTGAGCGAGGCAGAGAAAGGAGAGAAAATTCTATTACAGGTATTCCTCGTGCACGCAATGCATTGTGGGTGTTAATGCAATTCTCATTTCAACACCTTCTCTGATTGGTCGACGTTCGGGCCGGATAACTGGGGGTGAGGTGAGGAGTGATCAAACTGAGGTGCGTTTGTGCGTGTAAGTGCATGTGTGTCATGCATACAAGCATGCATCCTGTTTGACTGTAGAATATGGTACCTTCGGTCAATATGTGCATGTATGTTTGAATGGGTGTTTTGTGGATGTAATAGCCCAGTGATTAATGTGTGTATCTCTTAAGCTTCAGAGAACCCTGGGACGTATTGATTTGTCTGGTCTCAGCAACACATTCATTGACGTGTCTGTCTATGTGTGTGGGAGGAGGTCAGCTGTGGGTGAGAAAAAGGATTAATATATTTAATCGGTCTGTTTTTTGAGGGAAAAAAAGACAAAGTGAGAGAGGACGAGAGAGACGTCTGCCACTCTTTCTTAGGGTCTGACAGGTCTCATCTTGCTGTGGGGTTCAAAAGGTCAAGAGGTCAAGGATCCGTGACCTCTGGTGTTCATGGGTGCTGCTCCTGGTCTTAACCTTGGCCCAGAATGGCTCTCTGATTGGTTTTGTGAGGATTTCAAGTTCTAAACCCTTAATGAATCTGCATGCACCTCACCATGAAGTTTTACTTGTCTGAGGACTAGTACTTCTTGTTTCAAGTTTATGATTTTTCAGGGCTCAGTGAATAACATTTACCACTCTTTGATTGGTCAACTCAAAAATGAAAACTCTGCCATCATTTACTCACCCTTATGTGATTTCAAGCATTTATGTTTTTCGTTCCTCCATGTGATCCGAACAGAGATGTTTTGAACATTGTTTTTGCTGCTGTTTTTTTAAACATGCAACGCAAGCCAGTTACCAATATAACGGGGAGACCGGGGCTAGTTGTCACACTTTTTACTCCAGTGAATATTTCTCGGGGTGGGTTTATTTTTTAAATCCAATTCCTGCGTAGCCACATACCTGAAGTCTTTGCTACAAAAATGCCAATGAAAAATTTTCACCATTCTTGCCGTGGAAAAAAGATTCAGTTCATTGAACACACGTTTATCATTTGTGACAATGTACCCTAATAGCACAACGAGTCCCCACCATCACAACAACCAAAACAAAACCTATGCCTCTCTTTAAATCAACACCTGAATTAAACAAGCCTATTATAGGTTTTCAGCTAAATTTTAAAGCAAAATATGGTTTGATTATGTTTGCTTGTTTACCCAAAAGCTATAATAAAAATATGATGAATATGTGAAAATTTACTTTGAAAATGTATTTGATGTACAAAATGTATTCTAATTTTGAACTAGGTGTTTGAACTAGTTGTTTGAAACAACATACAAAACCTCTGCTAAAGAAAACACATTTGCATAATTGGACTTTTGGTTCTAAATCTTAAAGGTGCTGTAAGTGATTTTAGTCATTCTAAAATTTCTGAATTTTCCAAAACCCTGCACTCCAAAGATACCAAATGAGCTTTATTGAGACCTACAGGAGCAGAAACAGTTGTCAAAAACAACAACAGCAAAATAGCGCCCTCAACAGACAACTGTTATGGAGAACATGGCATAAAAATGGTAGTAAGCCTCAATAATTCACTGCAACTACAATACTATGAGAACACGCCAAATGATTGACAGGCAGAAAGCGTAATTGTCCGTGGTCCGCAGTCACATTTTTATTTGCTGTTTACAGAGTCCAGAGCTGTCACAGAGACCGTGAGATATCTCAGTACACTTATTTTATTAATATCTTTCAGGGAGTAATACAATTTTTTAAGGCCAAAGTATACTTCAGTTGTCCGCGATGCTGATTGCTCCACGCACAGAATGCTCGACGCAAATTTCGTCATCAGAGCAGCCGCACGGCCTGACCGCACAGCACCCAGATGTTCTTTACCTGACTACGTGGTCCTCATCTGTGTGCATCGTCGGTGCACGTGCCAGCCATTGACTGTACTAAAAGAGCATGCGAACATGTTCGTATTCGCTCGTGGTCAGAAAAGTATACTTTAGAAGGCTACACAGTAAGCCAGCCGCAATCCAAACCAGAACGTGGAAAAACAAAGTATACCTGGGCTTTTATAGTTACTGACTTATAGCACTTGTGACCTAACCCTAACCCTAACTTCTCCTCTATACTATCAAGCACCAAAAAGGATAAAAACCTAATTAGTGATTGTGTATTTGTGTATGACTTGGCAGCCGGTTATGAGACATGCGAGAACCAACAGTGTTTGGAGTCATTGACATTTGAATATGAGAATTAAAAAAATGTTTGTTGGTCTCTTCCTTTAGTTGGACTTATTTTTTTTCTTTATTAATTTTTTTTACAATTTCTCCTTCATTCTCCACATTTTATGATTTCTCGGTATTGGCAGTGACTACACACTGGCAAAGATAAACATTTGACTCAGCATTGATCAAACCAATTTTTTTCTGCCCTGAGGCTTGCTGAGTGTTTCATAGGTCTAGCTCTTAAAGAGCTCTTAAAGGAGCGGAGACTCAAATACTGGCATGAACATATGTGAGAGTGTGTTAGGGTAAGTAAGAGTGACAATGAAAGAATTTCAGGGGGCCATTCACACAGAGCATGTTTTCTGTCCATCTGTGCATTTTTTCGATTGTTTTTCTGTGTTCACATGCGCTAGATGGATGTTTTCGACCGTTGTGCAGCCTTTTGCTCTTGTTTCCATGTCTCATGTGGTAACGTTCCATTTTTTATGGCAAACATTAACGTTTTAAAATGCATTTTGAGACACCTGTGTTCTGCTCTATTCATTGCACTGCACCTAGCTTTTTTAGCACGAGAATATGTTCGTCTGAACGGCTCTTTATAATATTTATTGATTCTCACAAAGAACATGTCTAGGTTTTGAAATGATTTCCATGATAGTTATGCACATTAACCCCATTTTCATTACAGTAATTTAGCTGGGTGTTTGCTTTTGAGTTATTCTCATTAGTTTTTATTATTTATATCAGCATAAATTAAATGCAGTACAACAATTTACTGTATAGGACCCAGACATGTTCTTGACAGGCCAGTTTATGATTTGCCCAATGATGTCAATTTACATTAAACATTATTTAAAAAATTACCTAAACAGAGTGTTTGTGTTGGTTTTTTTTTTTTTGACGTCACATAAATCTTTGCAAATTTCCTTTGGAGTAATTTATCACTTGGAAATAGAAATAGATGTTTTAATACACTACAGTGTGTGGCCTATTTTCTTTCAGATATTGCTGTTGAACCAAACAGCACATTACAACAGAGTATGTTTAGGTTCTGAAATATTGTAATATTTTCAGGAACCACAAAGCATTCCAAGAGGACCTACCCCACCGTTTCATAGCATTTCTTATTTTAATTCGCCACAGTCTCATTTTATTCAGCACTAACTCCTGTTTTCCCCGCAATATTCCAAATAGCTTTTCCTGCCAAGTTTTACGTTTTACTTTTTTCTCTTTTATTGTTCACTCCTTCACTCGTCTTTTTGTAATCTCAGCCCAATTATTTCGGTCCGTAGACTTCATTACTCATGTCCATGTCAGACACCCATACACACTCATACACACATACACTCACACAAATCTGATTGAGTACACATGTCGACAAACATTGGCACATGTAATCACAAGCACAAAAGCTCACGGATATAGCTGCATACACACACTCACATACAAACACACTTCCACAGGTATGGAAGTCATAAGCTGTGTGTCAGAGGTCAGGCTCATTACCTAGCTCTAGTGAAAACTTTCAAACCTGCATTTAATATGGGGACTTGATGTAAGCTCCTCTGTCTACATACACACACACACACACACACGTAATGCTCAGTCTCTTCATATTTGCAGGTATAAATCACAGAGGGCCCCACATACCACTTAAAACCCTTCCCAAAACACACACTCTTTATAAACTATATCCTATGTACTTACTCTGTAAACGATACAATCTTTCTCTGCTCTGATAAATTGGTGAGATATCTGTTTACATATCTTTTTTTAAATTATTATTATTATAATTCCTGCAGATGTGAATGTGGCCTTTTGATGAATAACTTTAAGATTCCCAGTCTATTTGTGTGTGTGTGCGCGTGTGCGCGTGCGTGTCCGTGCGTGCATGTGTGTGCATGTTTGGCATGTACATGATGGCTGTTTCCTGACATTAAACATCTCTACATAAAACCATTAGAGAACAGGGGCTCTATTCATTCACACTGGAGTGATTATCACACACACACACACACACACACACACACACACACACACACACACACCCTTACGCGTATATTCTTCCACACACTTGTTGCACTCTCTTACACACCTTTACACATGAAAACCGTGCACACAAAATCCACAAACGGCATTTGCATTCTTTGGAGTGCCATACTGAAAATGCAAAAACTCACATACATGAACGTACTAACATACTGGTGCATGATTGTGACATTTTAAAATAAGACCTACTTTAAATACAATCGGATCTGTCAGATGCATTTGTAATTTAAAAATACACAACTACACACACAGGCATTCGTATAAACCTTAAGGCCGCCATTTCAGAAGGCCACCATATGCTGACATGTGACATAAAGCAACTGTACCCATTCAAAGGCCGCCTTGGTGGTCGAGACTTGGCATGTGTATATGTATATATGTGGAGTGGAAATGGTTAGAAAGACCAAACTGACACTGGACATAAACACACAAGACTCTACCTGTGATTGGCTATGTTCTTAATAGCATGCAACCATACTACTCTTACTATTTCTGCAGTGTGTAGTATGTATACTGTGCATAGTATGCACATTTTGCATGCATGGGATACCTGGATGACTTACAACATTTGCCAAAATGTGCAGTATACATCAGAGCACACTGTACAGAATAATATGTGTCACAAAGCAGTGCACTCAACGTTACCTTCGTTTCCAGTGTGACGAATGAACGCAAACTTCTTTTATTTAATCTTTGTCTTGACTCATTATTTGATTGGACTTCCCAAAATAGAGGCATTTTTACAAAAATTTGGATTAAAATGCAAAATAACACTTTTTATTTCTAAGATGATATCTGAATGCCACTTGCTGAATTAAAAATGCAACATAGTGAGGCCATATGAAAACAATTTAGCATGCAACTACCCTTGCATAATGTGTTCTGTTTCCCATCCTAAAGGGTAAAAGGAAAGTTGTACATGTTGAGATTAACTAAGATTAATAAATGCTGTAGAAGAATTGTTCATTGTTTGTTCATGTTAACTAATGTCGTAAACTAATGTTAACAAATTCAACCTTATTGTAAAGTCTTACCCTTTAGCATGGGAAACAGAACACATTATGCAAGGGTAGTTGCATGCTACATTGTTTTCATATGGCCTCGCTATGTTGCATTTTTAATTCAGCGAGTGGCGTTCAGATATCATCTTAGAAATAAAAAGTGATATTTTGCATTTTAATCAAAAATGCATTTTATGTAAAAATGCCTTCATTTTGGGAAGTCCAATCAAATAATGAGTCGAGACAAAGACTTAATAAAAGGAGTTTACGTTTATTCGTCACATGATCATGAACTAACAATGAACAATACTTCTACAGCATTTATTCATCTTGGTTAATGTCAACATGTACAACTTTCCATTTTAAAAATGTATTAGTATATGTCAACATTAGTTAATGCATTATGAACAAACATGAACTGAATAAACAATTGAATTTCATAAATTAACATTAACCAATATTAATAAATGCTGTAAAAGAATTGTTCATAGTTAGTTCATGTTAGCTAATGTTGTAAAGTAATATTAACAAAGGGAACCTTATCGTAAAGTGTTACCAGATATTTTTAATACTTCTAGAGTTATAGTTTTTCTTTCCCATTTTTGGACTCACACCATTAGCATATAATCTAATGAAGTCAACTAATTTTATTAATAGACCTACCAACCTCTGTGTAAAAAAAAAAAATGATGCTGCTGCCTTTCTAAGGTCATTTTCTTTTTACCTGTAGTTTTTCTCCAAAAGCATTTTGACTCTTCTACACAATAATGGATTACTCAGTAAATAGTGATCCATGTAATTTAATATATTGGCTTTCATCATCATTTATGTTTATCTTTCTCCAGTAAAAAAATATCAAAAGCAACATTTTAATTCGCGGACACAGAATGACCCAAATATCTGGGCCATTATACTGGATATTTTATTATTCAGATAACCAGCTATAAACATATTGACATTTGATCTAACTTTATTATCTCCAAACTGTTGCTCCGCCATGACAGTACATGAACTGAAAGCAGGAATGGATTAACCACCGGGCCGATTGGGCCATTGCCCAGGGGCCTTTAAACCCAAAGGGCCCTGAGCTCTAAATCAATTATTTATTTATTTTTAGATATCTATTATAAAGCCACGTAAATGTCAGCCTTGTATGAAATACCATTTGTTCAGCCGAATGTGTGTTGGACGACAGCAGCGCAAGCACAGGAATCTGCGTCTCACTGGTGCTGCGCATTTATTTGAAGGACTACAGAGAACAGCGTCTGATTTACAAAACGGTTCCAAACACAAAGATAAGGTGCAGTTTACCCTGGCTGTGTACAAAACTGATGGTTTAAATTCATATAAGTGACAGAATTCTTGCAACAGTATAGAGGATTTTAAAATGGTTAAGTCCTGCATGCATTTAATGTTTAGTGATAAAGCGAGGGGGCCTGGGTAGCTCAGTGGTAAAGACGCTGGCTACCACCCCTGGAGTTTGATAGTTCAAATCCCAGGGCGTACTGAGTGACTCCAGCCAGGTCTCCTAAGCAACCAAATTGGCCCAGTTGCTAGGGAGGGTAGAGTCACACGGGGTAACCTCCTCGTGATCGCTATAATGTGGTTCGTTCTCGGTGGGGCACGTGGTGAGTTGAGCGTGGTTGTCGCAGTGGATGGCGTGAAACCTCCACACGCGCTATGTCTCCGTGGCAACGCGCTCAACAAGCCACGTGATAAGATGTGTGGGTTGACGATCTCAGACGCAGAGGCAACTGGGATTCGTCCTCTGCCACCCGGACTGAGGCGAATCACTATGCGACCACGAGGACTTAAAAGCACATTGGGAATTGGGCATTCCAAATTGGGAGAAAATTTTTTTTTTTAATGATAAAGTGAAAGGTGCCTTAATACCCTAAATATGTGCGCCGTAACCATTTGTAATATTTGGTTTACCGCGAGAGTTCACAAACGGTTATTGTGTTATTTGTCGGGACACTGGAATAAAGAACATTTATTGCCATGGATGCGTCAAACACAATCTCAGATAGCAGTGAATAAAGTGCACAGTATGCTATGTGCCTAAATAGCGCAATACATAGATCTTCAAATGATAAAATCACATTAAAGTCGAACAAAAATAATCTCTGTCACTGCCTGCAACACAGTAGACCTATTCTTAATAAATGGAAAATGCGTAATTCTGCCCGGGGAGGTTCATTTTCCATGAGGCAGCAAATGCTACGGTTTATAAACCTCTTCGAGATTATTTGATTTTTAAATTATTCATTATTTAACTTGAGTAATTTTGTCTGCACACCAGAGCAAAAGGGGAAAAATCGTCTTACAGTTTATCAAACGCTGAAACTTTGCCAGGTAAAAAACAGTAAGGAATCATGTGTAACAGTCACATTAAGTCCTCTTTGCAACCTGAACTTCATCAGAATGTTGATTTGTGACACCATCTCTGAAAAAGCTTGATGCAGTGCAACAAATTGTAAGGAGCGAGAATCACATATTATAGCGACCACGAGAAGGTTACTCCATGTGACTCTACCCTCCCTAGCAACCGGGCCAATTGGGTTGCTTAGGAGACCTGGCTGGAGTCACTCAGCACGCCCTGGATTCGAACTCACGACTCCAGGGGTGGTAGCGTTTAGAAATATTAAAGTTCTTTTAAACTTAACAGTCTCTAAAAAAATGCAACGGTCCTGTGCGGCACGCTGAAAAAAGTGAGTTGTGGCACAATGATGGCATCGACACACGTTTGAACAGCCCGTAACTCACCCAATAGCCTTCTTGAAAACTGACCCAAACCTGGCCCAAAACCTGTAGGTTTGTCCGGTACCATCAGACTCAGATCGGGTTGAAGACCTCTAAACATGTGCAGAATAACTGAATAGTGATTTTGGCATCTGATTACCATGCACATCCCTATTAATAACGCATGATTTTGGATCGGTTCATAATTAAAAAGTACATATAATTGGCCGTGTAAGACATTGCTCCAAACTTTTCTTCTGTGAGTTTGAAAAATCCAACCAAATCTGGCAAGCATCCTGTAGCGCATAAAGGTGAACGTAGTCACGTAACACGTCATGGGGGGCCTCCATGGTGTACCGGCCCATGGGCCTCTCATTTCTTAATCCATCCTTGCCTGAAAGAGAAAACTGACCGTAGAAGTCAGTTAACTCTAATGCCCATTATAGCACCCCTTGTGGCTGAGAATCACACACCTGTTGAGTTATGAATTCTTTTCTGACACATTTCAGAATACATAGAGATTGAGCTTGCCCATCATTTGTGTGCACACAGTATGTTTTAAGCCTTAAAGTCACCATAAATAAAAGCTCTGCCTTTTGTTTTTTTTGTAACCCATAAAACCTCCAAGAATACACAACACTCTGGCCTTTTTCTCACTCGCTATGGATGCGCGACAGTAAAGGTGTCACCTCACATCAGTTATGGACTCTGAAGAGGAGATTATGATCTGTGATTATGGTGACTTATGAATAGGCCAGTTGCTGTATGCTGATTGGCTTATAGGGTGCTTTATGGGCGATGTGATTGGCCGTGGCAGTGCCATGATACCGAGTGATGAAGTGGGCATGTAAACAGAACGCTCACCTGCTCCTCTATCAACACTGAACCACTCAACCATCACACATGATTGTGTGTGTGTGTATATATATAAAGGAAGAGAGATAAATATTGATGTGCTTGAAACAGACATAAATGTTGTTCCTGCATGAAACAACCTGTAGAGTGACTAAATGGCTGAAATAAATTTATAATGTGAGAAGAAAGATTGCAGTGTTGAGAGATGTTAAACTGGCACAGTTATGTATGAAATCGGTTGCCTGTGACAACAATCAATTATACTCTTTCTCAGTTTAACTTAGTCATTACACTTTTTATTAAAACAGTTTAGCTTAGTCATTACACAAATATATTTTACCACAAATGAGTGCTCAGAATCATAATCTTTCTTCCATTTTTTTCTTTCTCTTTTTTTTTGTTCACTCTTTAATCATTTTCACTCATTACTAATCTTTTTTTATTGTCCTTCCCTTTATTTTTGCTTTTTCCTTCTTGATATGTCCAAAAGTTCAAACAAAATAGAGAAAATGAAAAGTAACTGGATGTTCAGTGACTCTCAGTCCTTCTCATCCCTTGCAGTTTAGTGTCTTTCTGTCATCCTCCATCTCTCATTTCACCTGTCTCCATCCATCCATCCTCTCTGCCTCTTTAACACTTCTACTTTTTACACTTGTCACTCTCTCAATCTTTCCACTCATTGGGCCCCTCACTGTACTGCCATCTCTCTCTCTCTCTCTCTCTCTCTCTCTCTCTCTCTCTCTCTCTCTATCTATCTCTCTGTGGGAAAGGCTAGTAGATGAGAGAGTGAGTGGAGGTCATTCTACGCCTCTTAGATTAGCCCCTGCTAAAGCGCTATTGTGCGCTGAATGCCGGTCTCTTCCTGCTGTCACTCAAAGACCGGCTCCGCCCGCTGCCTCTTCTCTAAGAAGCTTATCTCCGCTGAAAGGAAAGAGGGAACGGAGAGAGGGAATGTAATGAAGCATGTTTTTCAGCAAACGACAAACCTGCGGCTCGGAGGACAGCTGCAGCACACCCTCCCACACCCCTTCCTTTTCTCTCTGTCCGTCTATCTGTATTTCTTTCACTCGTTCTTTATTTCCTCTTAATCTCCCACTGTCAATCCGTCATTTGCCCCCACTGTCAATGTCCTGACCAAAACTTTGGTATCAATCAATCTATCTATCTATCTATCTATCTATCTATCTATCTATCTATCTATTTATCGTTCTTCCGTTCTTTGGTTCTATCTCTATTTTATCTGTCGTTCTATTTTTCTATCATTTGTTCAATAATTTTTTCTATCTACAGTATGTCTTATCGTTCTACCTATCATTCGATCTGTATTTCTGTTGTTCGATCTGTCTTTCTGTCATTCAGTCTCACCTTCCGTCATTCAATCTGTCTATTATTTATTTGTTTGTGCTGTCGTTCATATTTTCGTTTTACCAATCCTTCTATCTATCATTCTGTCTAACATCGTAGTTCATTCTGAGCTCGTTTATTGTCTATCATTCTGTATGCTGTTCTATCTATCGCTCTGTATGTTGTTCTATCATTCAATCTAGCATTGTATTTTTTGTCGTTCTATCATTCAATCTATTGTTAATTCATAGCTTATACCCATCGATCAAACTATAATTCTGTCTAACATTCTACCTATCATTCTATTATTCTAATATTCTAGTTAATTCATTTATTCTATCTATCACAGTCATTCTATATGTTGTTCTTTCATTTGATCTGTCAATCTATCGTTCAGTCTATCTGTCATTCTATCATTTGATCTGTCTGTCATTCTGTTGTTTGAACTAATGTTTATTGTTTGATGTCATTCAATTGTTTGTTCTAGCTATCATTCTGTCTAGCATTCTGAACTCATTTCTTCTGTCTATCATTTATTCTGTGGTTTCATTCTGTGGTTTGTTCTAATGTTCGTTCTATCATTCATTCTATTGTTCTATCTATTGAATCTCCTTCTATCTTAAAATGACATTATTTTCTTTTACATTCTCTTTCATTCTATTCTATTTTTTTTTTTTAATGCCCAAATATAAAGTGACGTGTCATGTATCAGGTCTTTCTGAGTGATCTGTGTGCATTGTGTATGGACATGCATTTATATGTGTGTGTGTGTTGGGAGTGTTTTTCTGTGGACATGCCTCTTGTTCCTGTTCAGCCGCCTGTGTGGCTCCCGGGCTGCCTGCTGGTGTCTCACTTTTTTGTCTTGGTCTGTTTGAAAAGGGGAAAGTTTAAGTGCTGCACGTTCTTAGAGTGAGCCGACGAACAGAGAGCCAGGGTTAAGTAGTGGGACCCATTTGAGTGTGTGTGTTTGTGTGTGTTTGCCTACTGTTCCTCGAGGCATCTAAGTGTGCTTACATGTACCACATTTGTACATACAGTGTACAAAAACTCTGTTTTACCCAGTTTGTCTGTTTGATGCCCATCCTCTCAGTGTCTGTCAACTTTAACCCACTTGGCCTTTCTCTTTCGGGCCGTGTCAGAGTGTCGAGTGGTTTGGGGTAAGTGTGTGTGTTGAAGGTAGATCTTAAGTGATGTAATCATGCTGTGTTGGGGAACTCATCGGTCCATTTGGAATGTCCTGTGATGTGTGTGTGTTCCCTGCTGAGAGAAAGAGAAATTTATTTCTGAAAATGGAAGAAAGAGCAAGCACATAGGAAAGAAAAATGACAAATGAGATCTCTTTAGTATCTCAGTTGTTCCTCCTAGTCAGTAGATTAAGTGGAGAGCAAATAAAGACTTTGGCTGAAAACAACCCTGGTTATCTCACATGTTTCTCCTCTAGAGTTTCACAAGATATCTCAACGATGTCTCAAACTGTTAAGCTTTGGCAAGATGCAACATGAACTCAAAATTTTTCATCAAATTCTTCCAAGACCAAATAATCTGAGCGATTCTATCCACATTAGTTTTATAGCTGTATATTCATACTGTATGTAAATAAATGTCTCATTTGTGCCTATTTTTATTTGTATTTGGAATGCACAATTCTCAATGTGCTTTTAAGTTCTCGTGGTCACATAGTGATTTGCCTCAGTCCGGGTGGCGGAGGATGAATCCCAGTTGCCTCCGCGTCTGAGATTGTCAGCCCGCGCATTTTATCACGTGGCTTGTTGAGCGCGTTGCCATGGAGACATAGCGCATGTGGAGGCTTCACGCCATCCACCGTGGCAACCACGTTCAACTCACCACGTGCCCCACCAAGAACAAACCACATTATAGCAATCACAAGGAGGTTACCCCATGTGACTCTACCCTCCCTAGCAACTAGGCCAATTTGGTTGCTTAGGAGACCTGGCTGGAGTCACTCAGCACGCCCTGGAATTCCAACTAGCAAACCCCAGGGGTGGTAGCCAGTGTCTTTACCACTGAGCTATCCAGGCCCCTTTGAAAAAGGTGATTCTTAAACTAAACATAACCGCAAAATAAAGTCACCTGAGCTATGAAAAAGCAACCTCTGAGCAATGCAGTTTTACTCTGTGAGAATACTAAACTAATGAATGAACATCTCTGTTTTGTAAGAGCTATTCTAAGATAAGCTGTCTTCACTGTAAAAAGTGGAAATGTGCAGTTGTTGTACCTTAAGGAGATTCTACTTGATCTAACCCTTAGATTACTTTCGTTGGTCTATCCTATAGTAGTCAGCTTCATTGAGTCATATTCAATCTTTTTTTTTTTTTTTTGACTGGAATAAAACCAGTTAATTTAGATGTTACCACATGAAGCACATCTTTTAAGTTACCTGGTCACATTTCTTTTTTTTTTTTTTACAGTGTAAGATTGATCAACCAAAATGCCAGCAAGCCTGACGGGAAAATATATGAATCTTCTCCCCTCTCCTCTTCTTCGTTTCCCTCTCTTTTTCTCATCTCCTGTCCCCTCATCCGTGAGCAAGGGTTAGGTGGCACATTGTGTTGTGGACGCTGAGTGGATTTGAAGGTTCTTTTTCCATAAACATGTGAAGGCCTGTTGAGGGGAACAAAAGAGAGGAGAAGGGCCTGTTTGGCTGGGTCCTTTTACTCTAAACAGACATTCTGTCCGTGCACAGATCAGCCTTAAAAAAAAAAAAAAACATGCTCACCCGCAATTACCATTTCTATCGGCCGGAGCCAAAGATTATGCTTTTGGGGTGTTCGTCTGAATTTCTTCCAGTGGATTCACTCTCTGAATGTGACACGTTTTGTGTCACTACACACACCCCTCGAGTGAATTGAAAAAGTTTTTTCTCTATTCTCCCTATCTCTCTTTTACTTTTGGAGGACAAGAGTCTTGGTGCTGAATAGATACCAAATCTCCTCAAGGTTAGGATTTAACCTTCCCGTCTGTCCTGACTCCACCCCCAACTCTGCTTTCAAACCAATCAAGATCAGATGATTAGTAACCAATGTCTGGGTGTGTGACGGACAGGTAGGAGCCTCTGCGGGATTGGCTGACTTTGCCTTTGTACCCGGTCGCTCTATAGCACTGTCAAGTGCACATATTCATGGGCGTACACACACACACACACACACACACACACACACACACACACACACGTACGCGCAAACAAAAAGTTAAATTACTATTCAGTTGGAATGGTGCCATTCATCTTTGTCAAGAGCGGACGCAGTCCCGGCAGGCCTGCGTTAGGCTGTTCCCAAGTCCAAATTAATTCCTTACTTTGCATCGGCTGAATTTGGACAAATCCAGGAGGATAGCGTGATTTCTTTCGCCGTCTGCCTCGCGCTCTCGTCTGGTTTAATGTGGTAATTCCAACTGATTTGCTTGAGCAGACGTCACACGTCTGTGTTGATATTTATTGCCTAATTCACAAAGAGAAGGAGAGAGATATGAAAACAAAAGGAAAATAACCCAAATCTAGTGGTGCAGGAGGGATAGAGGGAGCAAGAGAAGGAAAGGATCTAAAACTGATAGATGTATATAGAAAGTGAAAAGTATAAAAGCACAAAGATGAGCAGAAATAACAGAGAATTTGATGTGTGCAGAGAAAGACGGATAGCGAGAGAGAAACAGGTTTAATACAGAGGGGAAAAATAGAGTTATCCTGCAATTGTTATTTATTTATTTATTTCTGTTCTTTCATTCATTCTGTTGGACTGTGCTCTGTGTCTAGGGGTGATACAGTCATATCCAACGTGATAGATTTGATAAGACAACAGTATTATCTTCTTTGAAGATAAATTTACAGAAAGAAAAGAGCAAGATATTCAAACTTCCCCCCGTCAGTTCAATATGTAATATTGTACATATTGATTGTACAAGTGAATTTGAGAATTTGTATTGATATTCATTTCCATTTGCAGACCAACACTGATATTTATATGTCAAGATATTTAGATATTAATGCTGAGTCTGTCTGTCTGTCTTTCTCTCTCTCTTTCTTTTTGTCTTTTTATCTCTTTCTTTGCTTCTTTCTTTCTGTCTGTCTTTCTTTGCTTCTCTCTTTCTGTCTTTCTTTCTATCCTTCCTTCCTTCCTTTCTTTGTTTTCCTTTTCCTTTTCCCTTTCTTCCCTCCCTTCCTTACTAATAGCAAGCCATATATACATTATTTACAGTATGTAAAGAATTATATCTGTCAATGTCTGTTCTTTCAGTCTGCTGCCAGTGGTCTGTCCTCATTGGGTAGAGGATGCTACTGGCCTCTGGAAACTTCAGGAGACACTGTGTGTGTGTGTGTGTGTGTGTCTGTGTGTGTGTGAGTGTGTGTTTGTGTGTGTATGGGATGTATATTTCAGGCCGTTCTCACTGGCAGAGTTTGATGCTGTTTTAAAGAGAGGCTTTCTGGCTAAAAGGGGCTCCAGGGTTAAATTTACGGTTGTGTGTGCGCCCTGAGCCCTGATTTGCGATCCTCCAGTGTTTGTCTTCTGCGGATTCTACGATCTTATCCAACGGATGGATGGATGACACATGTCCACCGAGGTTTGTTTACATGGCTGCTTTTTTCCAGGCCAGAAATATGATAGAGTGCAATTACTACAAATGTGGCCTGAACTCGGAGCTAAGGTCACGGGGCCAGAGGGCAAAAGCCATTTCCTGCCCCCCTTGTGTATTTGGGCAGAGGATGATTCTAGAAAATGATATCTGCATGCACATATGTATGTGTGTGGGCGTCAGAAGTGATAGTATCTATGTGTGCATGTCAAGTCTACAAGCATGAGGAATTAAAACTGACTGACATGCTGTTTTGGTTTAAAATCTCTGAGCCGAACGAAGACTTAACTATGATGCTGTAACTAAAAATGCTATAAATGTTTTTTTGTTATTTGTTATTATTATTTATTATGAAACCAACTTGGACACGAAGATTACATTTCTTCAAACTTGACATGTTTTAAAAAAGATTTTTTTTTAATAGTAAATACGTTTTGAGAACTTAGCATCCAAAGAAATGTCATTTAAAGACTTTATGCTGTCACATGCTGGCTTTGATGTAATAGTCGGAAGTCATAAAAAATTCATAGCAACTCACACTTGTGATAGAGAATACGGTACTTTGAAAGGTCGAGCGCTCGACTGTGCATGAGACATACCTTCAAGCGGAAAAACAAAATATGCCTTAGCTTTCAGACAACTTCATTGGTTACAATGGGAGAAATCTAGTTTTGTGCACTCTAGTTTTGTTTTGCATCAGTCTAGCCACACTTTTTTCGGAAATTTTCGTTAGTGGTTCTCCAGCTTTAGTGGTCCCTGGTTCTTAGTTCAAGATCATGTTTTCTTGTCTGTGTGTGTGTGTGTGTGTGTGTGCATGTTTGGATCATTTTCCTCTTCATTTCAAGCCTTTCCACCCCTCAAAGGCTCAATGAATGAAATCTTGTGGCAAATTATGCATTTTTTCACCCATCACCCCTCTTTGAGCGAGAGGGTTTATTGGTAAACCAATAATGAGAATTTCAGCTCTTTGGTCCTTTCAATTCTTCACTTTAGACACCTGCACCTCTCCCTGTCCCTCTACTTTTCTCTTCCTCCATCTCTCTTTCTCTGTCCTCAAGTGCTCACTTTGTCCCGGGACGCGCCATTGTGCAGCAGAGGGCCCTTGAATGTAGTGGTCAATGACCCCCACTCTTGGAAGAGTAGGCTCAACTGCTGGCCCACACAAAACCCCAGAGTTTTTAAGTATCTACCCAGCATTCCCCAGCTATTATGAGATGTGTACTGGGTATCTGTGAGTGAGAGATATACTCCAAATCTGAAAGGCTTCAAGCAGGCAGGACTTCACCTCATTTTTGTGTCTTTCTTTGGTGTGTAGCTGAGAAGGACATGCAGAAAAACCTATACATACATACAAACACGCTCTTCTACATTCCCTTGATTTTTATGAGATAAAGAGAGGGAGCCTCTTACTCTGAGTGGAGATGAGAAATAGAATGGTGTAAAACAGAACCTCTGGGTCAAAGAGCAATCAAAGGAGGTGAGCTCCTGTTTCCCAGTGTGTTTAAAGAGGTGAAACTGATGATGGATGATTTGTGGAGTGGAAAAGCTGAAATAATTGAATACTTTTGCACCAAACAACTTCGAGAGTATATATCACAGTCTTTAGAGTCAGTCATCAGTTGTTGATTAAAAACAACAAAAAATAAACATTTGAATCTAATTGCGTATAGCAGGGATGAGGTATTTATTTAAGATATGCTCATTTATAGATGCTCTTTAAAGAAAAGCTGGTTTTCTTAAAGGGACAGTATAATTTTTTTCAACAAATCGATGTAAGTACAAATTATGCATTTAAACAATAAACTCATAACAAAATATAATATATATAAAAAAATATATAGAATATTTATTGATAGAATATATGGATTTGTTCATTTAAAAAAAAAATCTAAAATGTGACCAAAATGATGAAAAACGAATAAAATATAATTAGTAAAAAAAAAATAAATAAATAAAAAAAAAAATCATAAAGTACCTAGTAAGAAGGTCTCCTGTATAATTAAAATCATTAGCAGGGAGAGAATTTCTTTCATATGTTAGCAAAATGGACATTATATCTGTATTGAATCGAAATCAAATCAAAATGAATCTAGATCTTGTGAATCGGAATCTAATTGAATGTGAAAATCTGTATCAATACCCAGCCCTAGTAAGCAGGCTTGTGTGTTGGTGATTAGACTGTGTCTCTGGTAATATTTGTAATAGGCAGCAGCACATGAAAGGCCTGCCTGTCACAATGATGTGAATCAAACTGGATTCATCTGGAAACTATAAGACTTTTCACTCATTATAACTTACACACACACTCACACACTGACACACACACATGTAGGGGTGTTGAAGTGAGGGTTGAGTGTTAAACAGTCTTAGGAGCTGTGTGTGTCTGTATGTGTGTGTTACCTGAATGCCGGCCTGTTTGCTGTAGGTCTATGTAAAGACATCTGTTCTCTCTTTGTGTATTCTTGCTACCTGTATATGTGTGTCTTTAAGTTTAAGAATGCACATCTGTTTCCTGTGAAGTGTGTGTGTTTTGTGTTCTACCTGTGTGTATGTGTGAATGAATGGACATCTGTTCCTTGTCTAATTGCTCCATTGTATTCAACGGTTATCGAGCATCGTAGATAAACATTCATAAAAAACAAAGATTTACATACCACAGCTAACAAAATTTTAGATAAACAAAAAAAATCCTGTTGTTGTTTTGCAGAAGAAAAAAAAATCTAAACAACGGCATTAACTTAAAGCATTTCACACTTCCACAGGTATTTAAATCAAACTGTTTTTTTGCATCAAAGCTGAAATGTGTCTTTTTTTTTTTTTTTTTAGACATTCCAACATAGTCTAATGAAAACGTGTAATACAGGATGGCAAAACGTAAGATATTGTCTGACTTGTCTCATTTGAAAGGGTACAGCTTTTATTCCCATAGAGACCAACAAACATAATTTCAAATCGATACAATACAGGCATCACATTTTAGCTAGCCTCTAGGGACACCAATGTAACGACTGCGATATTTATCGGCAAATTATTGATCAAATTAAAGCCATTGGCATACTGGTAATAAGCATGAAAACACCGATATGAAAAACCAGTGGTTTATTTATAATGAATTAGTAACACACTTTGTGCATTTGAATTCACAAAGTTTTTACAATCCATAATAGTAATAGCCACAATATGTAGAAGGGTTGGCACGCCTAAGAACATGTAATATTTATTTATTTTCTGTCTTGTTCTCACGTTAATGCGGAAAAAATGCCTTAAATGAACTTGACAGTTGTGAAAGTGGCACTAACCTATAGGCTAGAACAGATGATGAGGCAAACCATCCAAAATGCTTTGAAACCAGCAGACTTTGACTTCTGAGATATTGGTATGATATCCATTAATGCTGCATTATTGACTGCATTAAATTTGAAATTACAATACAAGTTTGTGTGATTACTGAACCTCAAAAAGCTGCGTTTTAAACTCCAAACACAGAAGTGCAAAAATGTTTTACATTTTACATTGAGGTACAAAATATATATATATATTTTTTTATATCATTCATCATGTTATCATATTTAGTCATTTAAACATTTAAAATCAGTATCGGCCAAAAATGTTCATATCGGTGCATCCTTACTAGCCTTCTATACAATACTTAATTTAAAGAAATGAAACATTTGTTAACAAATTTAGTTACTCATTCCATATTTATTTATGCAACACAAATGACTGATGTAGGTCAATAACCTGTAATACGCTTCCCTCGTCTCGTTCCAAACACCGATGTTTTCTTTCTTTCCAGGTACACAAAAGTTAATTTTCTGTTAAAATCATGATTACGTTTAGGATTTAGGTAATGGGTTACATTTTATGATTTGGTTTAGTTTTGGGTTAGTGGTTAAATGCAGAAAAAATCATAACATTATTTGTTGGTTTGTTTATTATTCTCTATGGGAGTAAAAGTTGTATGTTTTTGTATGAGCCAACTCGTACAATTTCTCTCAATCTCGTACTATTATTACGACTTGTCAGAAGACCAGGTTGGACATTTGTAGGTTGATTGCACCACAAAAAGTAAACACTGTTGCACTATCAAAACATTGCTCTGTTTGTTTGAGCATCCCGACCGAACCAATGCAGCAACATTCGGTCAGCCAAGGGGCGGAACTATCTGTTAATTCGACCAATGACAAATGTGGAAAATGTTTGTCGAAACCTTTTTCAAAACAATCATTGTTTTGCAATTCCATTTGCTGATGCCAGTGGCGCAGAAACGACACACTTCAGCTTTAAATAATGTGAGATTTGTTTCTGTGAGGAAGCCATTACTTTGACGGGCTGTGGATTCTTTATAGATGGTGTGATGTGATTGGTCGTAATGAGAGGGTCAGTGTGGCGTGGAATTTGTCTAGCTTGTTTTTCTTTGCTATTTTATTTCATTACTGCACAGATAATCATCTAGCACTCAGCACCACCTCTCTCAGACAATGATGCGGCCATGCTATGCCAAACGAGTGTGCGTGTGTGTACTCTGAATGTGTATTATCTCTCCAAACACTCTACGGACAGTGCATTAAATGTGTTTGACTTGGCCAAAGGCCTCTTTCCGTATGATAACAGTCCGTGCCGTTAGCTCCTGATGAAGAAACGGACCTGTAACTGTTTGGGGTGCGGTCGAACTACAGTCACCATGACGATACCGAAATCAACCTGTCAGCCCTGTCGGGAGTGTTTGTGTGAAAGATGTGTGTATTATCCTGTGTTTGTTGACACTTTCACACCCTGTTGATTAGCATCTTTAAACTTTCATAGTGCAAGAGATCAAATTAAAGGCTAATGTGTCAGCACATGAAGTAAGCAACTCCCAACCCCACCAGACAGGGAGGAAACTACCCCAACACTCCATATCTACCTCAGACAGGGGGAGGCGGTCCTGGGGAGTGAGTGGGGGTGCTTCCTTACAAGTTTGGAAGGTAAAGACCTTCCAGTTTCATGTATGAAAACACACAATTAGACCACAGAAATTAATGCCATGAAAGTCATTCAGTTACAGTATTTAAATTTTAACAATTTTTTATGGAACCGGTTCTGAGTACAAACTGATTCTGGATTGAATTTTTAGCAAGTAGGCCTGTATGGATATATCTAAACCATTAACCTTTATTAAAATCATTTGGTCCGTATATAGAGTCTGTTTAATTTAAAAGAGTACGAAAGACATTCGAGTCTTTTAATGGTTCTTAAAGGTCTGCACTCTTCTTGATTTCCAAGCCTAACTTTAGCATCTATATGGATTCGTTTGAGTGTGTGTGTGTGTATGTGTGATGGAGATGGTTCAACAGACCTTCAGTGGCAATGCCAGCGGGCGGAGTCGGGCTGTTTTGAGGCGCCACAATGTGGCTGTCAGTCTGCGGGACATCACACACATAATATAACACACGCACACTCTCAGTCTTCAGGACTTCCCACAGGAGAGGAGCGAGAGAGGTGCAAGTGTTGCCCCTGTCTAACCCAAACCATCCATCATACTGACATGGACTGAGAGCAGTGCAGGCCTGGGAACGCCATCGGCCAGCAGGCAGCAACACACACACACACACACACACAAACATGCCAGACCAGAGCAGTCCATGCCAGCTGCACATGTTCACACTGGACTCCATCACACACACTATGAAGTGCGTCACTTATATTTATTATTGCCTGAGACACCTCAGCTTTACTCTCGTTTTTCATTTGACACTTAAACATGACGTACAGATGCGTTCTTTGCTCAAACATGCAACAAAATACACATTTACTCACTACTAATGTACCGCTCTGTAACATACTGGAATTAGACACATGCAAGTTTGTCTACAGTATATGTAGGTTCTACTTGGAAGCCTTGGGCTTTAAGACATACTTGTACATGGACAAACTGTTGCTTATGTCTGACTTCTGATACTTTAGACTTAGCCCTCTTGTTGGATTGTTCTCGATGCAAACAGTCCCTGTCTGGTATCCTTGCATGTATTTTACAAAAGTTACAGCATTTACCTTCTTTAGTCATGATAGGAGTTGGATATAACTTTGCAAAGACAAGATTTAAACTATTTAAGATCATTAGCAGGGATGCAAATCATAAGACATGTATTGATTCCAGTTCTGATTCCGGTTCCTCTTATTGGTTCTGGTTCCTTAACGGTTCCATTAACAATTAAAAAAGTTTGGTACTTTTGATGAAGAAATATTTCAAAACAGTCCAAGAAATTTCTTAGTGGATTTTCAGGCCTCCGTAGCCTATTACTATATTTTAACACAACTGATTCTTGCAAAATGTTGTTTACAGCTATTTTTAATTAAGATATTTTATTAATTCATTCATTTGTATTAGATACTACTAATAACAACAAAACTCATAGGGCCCTATTTTAAGAGTGCAAGCATTACACGCAGGGCAATGCCTTAAGTCATAAGCGCAAAGTCAGTAGGCATGGCAATAAAGTTTTGGTATTTTCGTATGCAAGTATGCGCTAAGTTTAGGCGTAAATTGGTTTGGCGAAATCGCCCATGCAACGCGTATGGGTTGGGACAAGTGCAGTTTAATTCTGAGGTTCTTCTCCAGTTATTCCACCATCTGGGTCCTATTATAAAGTCCATTCCCTCAAGCATCAATGATTTAAACAAAGACAGCACATTAATAAGAAGTTGGTAGTTTAAATGGACTGTATGCAATGAATTCAAAGAATTAAAAATTACGTTGTTTTGTGCATTAACTGCGTCCTTGATGAATGTCAGGCATATTTTTATGACAGTGACATGCTCCTTTTGTATGCAAGGAAAATGTGATTCTTGTCAGAATTTGGATGTATGCTCCATTAAATTAAATTGGTATTATTAATTATTTTCATCCACTGGCACACAAATCATGGCTAGTATTAACAGTGATTGTATCGGCGCACACTTCTACAGGTCGACTTTGATTTTGAAAAATGTAATTTATTTACTGAAACACAAAAAATGTAAACCAAAATTATTTCTAAATTCAAATTACACTTCAATCGAAATGAAAATATGATAAAAATAACAAAGTGGTAAATTTTTTTTTACACTAAATCACAACATTTTACTCTCTCCAACTTCTTTTATTGGCCCCTTTTGAAGTGACTTAAAAATCACTCTACAACAGGTGGAAAATTACTAGTCAAAATTAAATCATAAAAACAACTGTAAATATACAAGAATAATAATACATATAAACATAACAATAAATATAATAATAAAATGTTAAAAGTTTAACACATCTCATACATTTTTGTTTCAACAAATGGCTTCAACAGCGATTGAAGGGACATAATTTGATGTTCTATACTTTCAGAATTTGGACATGAACTGCTGGTGAAATGGCCAAACTGCAAATGCAGGAACTGAACTTGGCCTTTGCGCTGAGATGAGAGGTGGTATTGAAACCTCTTAGTGCAATAACATATTTCTTAGGAAAATAGCAAATTGCGCTTTGCGCCACTTCATTTACATATGATGCACACTCAGTTTGCACCTCGACTCAAAGTAGTGCAAACACTCCCTCCCACGACCACTTGAGCTTTGCGCTGGCACGACAATTGGATAAAACGTTGTGCACGGCCATAGTGCTTTGCGCACTCATGAAAATTGACCCCATAACGTGTTACTTTAACTTCACATTGTCATATGAACAACTATCCAGTAATACAGGGCTTGAAATTCATTTGTGAAAATGGGAGTGGGGGAATAAGATTCATTCTGGAAATGGACTAAGCTGGGGTGCGTTTCCCATACATCGATGTAACTGAACCACAATAGTAAGATGCATCGTTAGAGAAACTAACTAGCTAGTCATGAGTGTTTCCCGAAACCCTAGTAACTATGTCGCACATCCATTGTTCGAACCACATTGGTTCAACATTGCGGAGCTGTCGTTAATGATGTTACTCAGGGGGTGGAGTAGTAACTTCTGCAGAGGTCGAATGGATATCAAATTATAACAGCTCATTTATATGAACAGAAAGCCATTTATTGTGAAAAAAAACTTCTTAAGACATGAAATAGACATTTACGTTTATATGCACTTTGTAAGTGGCGTACTCTTTACTACAGTATACAAGCGGTTCGGTCAGTAAGCAGATCCACAGTAACGTTATTTCCCTGTGACGCTGCTGTAAATAACGAACATGACATCTGATGACTGCTTCTGTATTTTCTGTTCTCCGTTGTTTCGCATTATTTTCAGATGCCCCACTATTGCTGGTGTGTTTGTTTTCATCGTGACCCCTCGCAGCATTGAGCTGCAATAGTGGGGTTTCCCTCTTACCTCACTTTACCGCATTTGAGCACATACAGTTGCTGTCATAATTATTCAACCCCTATTGCATGTAGCTGTTTCTTAAATACGTAAGTCTACACAAGTAATTGTTTTAAAACAAATTAAGTCATCAATCTGCAATGGCACTTATTTAAGTTTTACAATTTAAGTTTAGTGTTGTAAGCAAAAATGTATTTCTATGCAAAAAAATGCAATTAAAGATAAGCTGTCTCAAAAGCTAATAGAGGAGATTATTTCATTACACAAGAAAGGTCATGGCTAAAAGTACATTTCCAAGGCACTTCAATTCCAATATACAAAGTTGGCAGCACCATTCATACATTTTTTTAAATATGGTACAACAGCAACCTTCTTGGGGTGTGGAAGAAAGCAAAACTTCACCAAGGGAAATGTTGACTTGAATATTCAAGAAGTAATTAGGAAAGACCTGTGGAGTCCTGGAAGAGGGTTTTATAGACATATGACACTAAACTGAAAATGAGTTTTAGACCAATGGGTTAGCAGTACATCTGGAGTAAGATGACAAGGTGATGACAAGAACGAAACCATCCCCACAGTCAAGCATGGAGGTGGGTCAGTCCTGTTATGGGGGTGTTTTGCGGCTGCAGGAAATGGTTATCCTGACTATATGACTGACACCATGGATTCTTTCAGGTATCAGGCCATTTTGGCATGAAAAATGTGATGCCTTCAGTGTGTAAATTGAAACTCGGTGATCACTGGACTTTCCAGCAAGATAATAACACCAAGGATACATCCAAGCTCTCCAAAATCTGGTTCAGGGATTGGTCGTGGAATGATCTTAAATGGCCCTTTCAGTCCATCATTAAAATCCCATTGCAAACATTTGTTGGGATTTCATGGAAGCAGTGGCAGCACAGAAACCTAAGAATGTCAATGATCTGGAAGCTTTTGCTCATGAGAAATGTGTACAAATTCTAATAGAGAGGTGTCCGAAGCCTGAGAACACTTACCTGAAACATTTATTTGCAATTATTAAGGATAAAAGATGCTCCACAAATGATTGACTTTGGAGGTTGAATATTTTTGACATGACATTTGTGGAGAGAATTAGTTATTTTTTATTTTAAAATTTGGGTAAACTGAACTCTTTGTTCTCAAAATCACTCAAATGTGTATTAAAAACTTACTTTGTTTACTGAGGTTTTAGTTGATGTGTTTTAATTCACATCACCAGAATGTATTGCTGGTTGAATCATTTTGATTACAACTGGACATATGCACACTTTTCAAAAACCAATAAGAATGACACTTTTATTCTTGACACAATGAAAGACAGAGAATTAAATATATATGGAGTGAAAGATACAGACTGGGTCTGGCAAATGGGGCTCTGGTGAAGCTGTGTGGTGCTGCATGCCAACAAACATACAGTTTTCAATTTGCTTTTCAGTGACAGAGAAGTTAAAACCCTATAAAATCCCATTTTGATTACCAAAAATACTTTGTCATTTTTTAATATGTGTTTTGAGTTAGTGCTTTTCTAATACACTGGGAATTCATCCAGTAGTTTAACATATAGAAATGAGCACATAATAGGTGACACTTGTGACTTGGTGCATCACTGTAGCATTGGAATGCCAAATCAGATGTAAGCAATTATTGTGTAAATCATGTCATGCAATGTCATTACTTCATTATCAACTACCAGAATAATGTCATTAATAAATTATATACTGTAAGTGTGATTAAGAATCCTATGTATGGAATGAAATACAAACCTTTATTGTTTTGCAGTGGTGACCCACCATCACATACACTACAACAGTCAAGTAACCTTCTCATTTTTCCCAAGCCACAGCATAAAAACTATGAATAAAACAGTATGAAAGCAGCCTATTTTAAAAAAACAAAAACCCATTAACAGATGAATACAATAATTTGATAGTCAAATTAAGCTGTGCCCTATTACTGTCACAAATCATTGATGAAACACTCACATTTAGCTAGTTAATTATTAGCCACCAAGGTGTTTCTATCCATTCCTCAGATGCATCAGTAGCAGGTGTATTAATGACTCTCCTAACAAATACAGTATCTATGTGTGTATCAAATGCTCAGCAATGGCGGCTTTACAAAGAATCCTACAGCTTGAGCACAGAAGGCGACGCAGAAGTCAGGTAGTGTATATAAATGCCTACATAAGGACAAATATCACCCCACTTGACTCTCTATCTGATGATGACATCATAAGAAAATTCTGGATTCCAAGGACCAAGATCCTTGAATTGCCACAGGTTGTAAAACCACAGCTTTAGAGGGCCACAAGAAGAAACTACGCCTTAAGTCCAGCAGTGCAGTTCTTAGCTGCACTGCATTATTGTGCTGTGGGAAGTTTTATGGAGGTGGTTGGTAATGGCCTGTGGCTCAGCAAGTCTTAGGTCAGCAAGGCTGTGAAAGCATTAACATCTTTGCTGTTACAGCTTATGTACACCACGTTGACCCCAAAACTCCTCAAAAAATCCAGTCACATCATTGCAGTCACAGTTTGTTCAACTTCCTGAGGAGGAAGAGATGGTCATGCTGGTGCTGCTGATGATGAAGATGCTGCTGCTACTGATGATGATGATCCACTGAACCCACATCAAGGCAGAATGCATCCTGCAGGAGCAGAAGTCAGAGAACATTTAATTCAGAAAATGTTTGGTTACTTTTTTCATTTTTAAATACAGTTTGGTTACTGTATTTTCTACTATTTCATCTAACTGACATAACTTGTCTTAATACACATTTTGTGTAAACAGAAATTAGATATATGTCCATACATGTATATTTCTACAATTATTGTTCATTTATTTGGGCATATTGGCTATATAAAATTACACTGATTTGGGAAATTATGTTTTATATGAAAGTGTAATATTTTGAAATATGTAAATGAATGAATTTTACAATTACATAGCGCTTTTCTGACACTATACTCAAAGTACTGAAGATATGTTGCATATACTGTATGTACGCTACAGTACAGATAACGTTTTATATCAGTGAAAAACATTTACATGCTTATTGTATTTTACATATATAGCCATATGTGAAATTTCTCTTTGGAAAATGTTGTGACAAAGATATTCGCTTGTAAATGATATAATAACTCACCTTTTCTATGCGAAAACGAAGCCAATCCTGTGTTCCAAATGTCAAAAATAATGCCTTCGGAGGGCACTTCGAAGGGAGAACAATTGTGACAGTCACGTTGGAAGATCGTTTCAAACAGAATTTCCAATAAAAATAACTTTGAGCATCACAACTTCAAGCCTTTCAAAGCTCTCAGAGTGGATGGTGAAGTCTTTGAAAGCAATAGGGCACAGGGGTGATAAGTCTGAATAGAACACACCTCAGCTGTGGCTAAATCAATGATGTCGACAACGCAAACTAACAAGGAACTATGCTTCTAACCACAGGTGGAGAGCTGTAGTTCCAACTATACAACTTTGCGATGCCGTTTGCGAATGTTCGTTGGAACTACAGTTTTGGGAAACGGCAAATCGTTGAACTATGTTGTAACGATGAAACTTGCGACCATAGTTCCCACTCTTTTGGGAAGCACACCACTGGTCGCTCTCTGTTTCGTGCTGCTGATTAAGTGTTGCAGTATTCTGTCTGCATTGGTGGAAGAATGCACAATAACAGAAGCAAAAGTCACGAAAATCATTCGTTTCCAGTATAAAAATAATAATTAAAAAAAAAAAAAAAACAGTTCTCTCTTCCTAACCCGACACAGTCTGATGACATCATGTGTATTTTACCATTTATCTCGGTGCTATGCCATGCCCCAGAGACTTCCATTGTAACTGTTACTGTAAACACATTTTTTGCACGTTTTTGAGGGACGAGTTGAAGTTGAGGTTAATAGAGCTTAGCTTGTATTGAACTTAAAACATTCCTTTAACATGTTATGAGATTCTTACATAATGCTTTTTCCTTTTTGAAATTCTTTAAAAATCACTTTGAAACAATTAGGAACAGTACAAGAGGAGACACAAACACACACATTCTGTGCAGTTCATGTGAAAGTGATTTTGGATAATAGGTCAAAGGTCATCTGCATTCAAAGAGAGGATATCACCTCCATATCACACACTGATGGAAGCGTTGTGTGTGTGTGTGGTTGTGAGAGAGTGACAGTGGCATTTTGACCTTTTGAGACTCAGTTCTGGCCTGTTAGTAAACAGGAAATAATTAACAGCATGAACAATGGGACAGTATGGACAAACTATGTGTCTGTCTTTCTCTCTGGCTTTACAGACTACTTTAGCAATTTGCTTTGCTTCGGCCTGTCTACATTCATTGTGGCATACATTTAAGTGTGTGTAAGAGAGAGAGAGAGAGAGAGAGAGAGAGAGAGAGAGAGAGAGAGAGAGAGAATCCTCCTCCTCATTAGAGTCCTCTCTGTGTGATCAGGAAGTGAGTTTAAGTCAGCATTAATCTGTCATTGTGGCCAGACCTGCCACGGCAACTGTTTCCTTAGATAAACCCTGCATCGTCGTGGCGATCACCGTGGTGACAGGTGCTGATTGGGCATGAGTGGAAGGAAGCCCCTTAGACAGGAAGAGCAGACAGTTCTGTCAGTGAAGGAGCTGAGAGGTCAGAAGGAATGAGACAGAGAGAAGGGAGAGAGTTTTGAGGCCTTTTAAGAGTTTTCATCCTGATAAATTGTCTTGGATGCACTACAAGTGTGTTGTGTCTTCCATAACAGTTTACAGACAGTTTTTCCTGTATAAAAGAGACTTGTCTTTTAACGACAAAGTACCTAAAAAGAGTTTTGTTTTTGCTCTAATGTTTTGTAGTAAACCTGTAGGAAAGAAAATCACATGAAATCTCTTGAATATACCAATATTGAATATTCTTCTAGACAGCAATGAGATTAAATGAAGAACCCATTTTTGCTTCATTTTTATTTAAAGGGATAGTTCACCCAAAAATGAAAATTATCTCATCATTTACTCACCCTCATACCATCACAGATGTGTAAGATTTCTTTCTTCTGTAGAACACAAATGAAGATTTTTAGAAAAATATCTCAGTTCTGTAGGACCATACAATGCAAGTGAATGGTGGCCAGAACGCATATAAAGCAGCATAAAAGTAATCCATATGACTCCAGTGTTAAATCCATATCTTCAGAAGCGATATGATAAGTGCGGGTGAGAAACACCTCAATATTTAAGTCATTTTTTACTATAAATATCCACTTTCACTTTCACTTCCACATTCTTCTTCTTTTTTTTTTTTTTTTTTTACTTTTTTTTTTTTTTTGGCGATTTGCATTCTTTGGATTTATAGTAAAAAAAAAAAAAAATTAAATACTGATCTGTTTCTCATCCACACCTATCTTATCGCTTCTGAAAGTATGGATTTAACCACTGGAGTCGTATGGATTAATTTTATGCTGCCTTTATATGCTTTTTGGACCTTCAAAGTTCTGGTCACCATTCACTTGCATTGAATGGACCAACAGAGAAGAAATATTTTTCAAAAAATCTTTGTTGGTGTTCAGCAGAAGAATGCAAGTCATACACATCTGGGATGGCATGAGGGTGAGATATAATGAGATAATTTTCATTTTCAATTTTCAACTATCTTTTCAAGGGGGTAGTTCGCCCAAAAATGAAAATTCAGTCATCATTTACTCAACCTCATGTTATTCCAAACCTGTATGACTTTCTTCTGTGGAACACAAAAGAAGATGTTTGAAAGTATGTTAATGTCAGTCACCATTTACTTTCATTTCTTCTTTTTTTCCATACGATGAAAGTGAATGGTGACTGAGGCGGTCACTCTGCCTGACAGAAGACAGAATTTTCATTTTTGGATAAACTATCCTTTTAAGTATCCTGTTTGTCAGTTTTTTTTTTTATTTATTTATTTTTTGTGAGAACTAATCTTATGTTTGAAGATTTCCAAGAAACAAATTTCTGCAATCAGAAGTCAAAAATCTCAATTTGAACTCAAACATTTCTCAAATAATTTCAAAATGAACATTTATTTTTATTTCTCCTAAGGAATTTAGGAGTTTTTTTTTTTCTCCTCCACTCTTTAGAGTTGCCCAAAGGAAAGGTTACTGCTCAGAGGTTGCTCTTTCTTGCCTCATGAGACTTCTCAGGTATGTTTCATTTCAGTTTAAACTTTTCCTCAGATTTCTCTTAAAACTCCTAAAATAGAAACAAATGAGACGATCGTTGACAATACACAACAAGTATAAAGCTATAAAATTAATGTGGATAGCATAGCTCAGATTCTTTGAAGTCTTTGATGAGAAATATTTGAATTCAAATATAAATCTCTGACTTTTGATTGCAGACATTGGTTTGAATTTGAGACATTGTTGAGATAACTTCTAAAACTCTGGATTAGACACATATGAGATTAATACCAGCAGTGTTTTTTCCTCAGGAGAAAATCTGGAAAGTTAAACTCTTATGCAAAAGTCTCTGTGTGCTCTCCGTTTAAACTGTCTAGGAGAAACAAGTGAGATATTAAAGAGAACTTGTTTGTGATTTTTCTTGACTGTGGGGGAGAAGAAGTAGAGAGGAGGGCAGAGAAAGAGAGACATGGACTGATGAGTTGATGAATAGCCTGCATCAATGTACTTGTTGGGGCCGTTAGTTCAACAACTCTTCTCATAATCCTTCAAGGCAAACAACGAGTGTGTTCATCGACTGCTAAAGAAAGATATGGAGGAAAACAGAGAGGGAGAGAACGGTGTAACAGCAGGGTCCAATTCCTCCACTCAAGTGCTCCTCTCATGCAGTAGGTCTGATTAGACTCTCACCCCCTGCCAGTTTCTCAGCAGGAGCACCGCAAGCGGGACTAACTTCAAATACAGCCCCGCTCACTTGCCCCAAATAAAACCTGACTGCTCCCCCCACCTCCTCTCCCCTCCCTCTGTGTCACTCCTAATGGACAGGGTTTAATCTCCCTTTCTCCTTCGGATATTTGAAGATTTCCTCCTGCTGCGGCTTGCCACCGCAAAAATGAATTCTTTGCGCTTTGTTGATTAAAACCGGCCTCGCTCCACCGTCGCTTATCGACCGGCGACAAGCCGCTCTTTTTTAATTAAAACTAAGACACCACAAGTGCACAATTAACAGCTGGTAATTACGCGTAGCCTCTAAAGTGCGCCGGCGCCGCGTTCGTTTCACTTGGGCGATGGACAAGTGTCTTTTTGATCTCTAAATTAGTGAACCCTTGTAATATTTGTTTTGTGGCAGATTCGGTGGGTTAATTGTGGCCTGTGGTGGCCTCGTGTGCATGATTGATGTACCACCAGAGAAAAAGGGACATTAAAACTGTAATAGACTATCAGGATATGCAAATCGCACCTTCATGTTAACAAGCAGGCAGGAGCTGAAGGAAGTGTTTCATGTACAGGAAAAACAATCAGCAACTCTGCCTCAAACTGATTAGTCCATTTGAATTTGAAAGTTTAATTAAGTGCCTCTAATACACAACATTTTGGAGACTGACACATAATATTAAACCATTTGATGCTTAATTTTGTATCGTCTTATTCTTTGTTTTTGATTGCAAGCTCACAGGGTTTCAAATTCGCATCCAATTCCGAACGTCAAGAGTGTCATGCTACGCGGAGCGCCATCCCAAAGGGAGGGGAGAGATGTTGAATTCATTTAAAAGCTTCAAACTAATCAGCAATGAAAATATTTAATGAGAAGCATGCTCTTTCAGAGTATCAAGCAGAACACTTGTTTGGCTTTAATTAGTATTGATTCCCATCTCTGAACACGGCTTGTGTTTTGTTATTCAGTTAAGAGTTGTTTGTTTGTTTCTTTCTTTTTTTTGGCATTTTTCTTTCATTATCCGCATTCCATCAGTATGAGAACAACAATTTCTTCTGAACAAATACTGAGGCACTTCAGCAAGAGACAATGAATAACAGCTCTCAACTGGGCTCAACTATTTTGAAACTATTTAGTTACTACACCTTAGTTAAATGAAAAGATTTGTTTTAAAAAGCCTTGTTTCTTTTATAAACTCTGATTATAAAAATCCATTCACTAGCAAATTTTTTTTTAAAATGCTTGCATTTTTTATGCTTTAAATAAAAATAAGGCTGCATTTAATTTAAGTCTTGCAGTTTAACTCCAAACATCCCCTTTTTTTTCTTTTATCAAACTTTTTACATCCTCTATTTATATATATTTTTAGACTATTATACTATATATATATATATATATATATATATATATATATATATATATATATATATATAGTCTTGATTCCATAGTTTTGATGACTTTACTATTATTCTAAAATGTGAAAAAAAAAAATATATAATAAAGAATGAGTAAGTGTTTCAAAACTTTTGACCAGTAGTGTGTGTGTGTGTGTGTGTGTGTGTGTGTGTGTGTGTGTGTGTATATATATATATATATATATATATATATATATATATGTACATGTATATATAATTTTCAGTTATTTTAGACTTCGTTCTTCTAATTGCAGTTTGTGCTGAATCCATTTGAACATTTCATAGCAATGTGATCATATCATTTATTGATGACTGTGTTGAATATCACTTGGACTTTACGCAATATAATTATGTTATATTGTATGTTATAAGTTGATCTCAATTGTTCTGGTTTAGTATTTTCAATAGAGCTGCTTTCCCTTTTTTTCAGTGTATCAGACAGCAAAATCAACTTATTACGCTCTCTGTAGTACATTTTCACTCAAAATATGTATTTATCTTTTACAAAGTTCTGATTACAATTTCAGAGTCTTAAATTACAAGTATAAAATATTATTCTAATATATTAAAAAAAATATAGTAGGTAAGTTTTTCAAAATGCAATTATTAGGCATAGATTAATTTGCTATGTCAAACATCTTACCTTGAAACACTTCTCTCTTACTATATAAAACAATGTTTTCAATTAGATTTTTTTGTTGTTGTCTCTAAACAGGCCCTGCATATATGATGTGACAGGTAGAAACGAGCACCTGTGAGCGTGTTTAAGGAAATTTCTATTCGCCCGTGAGCTTCATTAGGAGTGAGTTATGAATGCGGTCTGTTTTCAGCAGGTGTGTCTGACGGAGCCCAGGCTCACATCACCAGAAGTCCTACGGGATGTAAGCAAGCTATAACATGACGGCTCCATTCCGGACTAAATTTCATATCAAGACTGATTAGTCCCCATAAAGTCATGCAATGCAAACAAACAGAATAAATGTTGCATCTATTAACTCTTAATTTTAGGATAATTATTAGAGGCAGCATCAAAAATGATGCTACAATAGAAATGTTTTGCTATACCATAATTAGAGATAGACCAATAATCAGTTTAACCAGTATTTTTAACCAATATTTACACTTTTCCACTTAATCTGTTATCAGTTCTTTAATATCAGGTTTGCAGAAGCTAGACATAGTCAAAAACAAAGATTAACTCAGATAGTGGAACGCAATTTTGCAAGTTTCCAAAAGACTTCAAATTTTAAATCACAGTACATAAAGAGCCTCGGAGAAGTGTATTTTGCCAATAAAATGGGTTAAATTGATTCTTTGTTGATTATACAATATTAGGCAGGCTGTTCACATTTTAAAATGAGTGATGGATGGTTTTGGTTTTATTGTGTCTTAAAGCAAAAATAAAACAATAAGTAAAAAGTGGTTCTGCATGTTAGTTGTAGCAAAAATTATACAAAAACAATCAGTATTAGTTATAAAAAACAATATCAGTTGATCAGTCGAAGTCCACACAGACTTTGTGACATTGGTAGAACCGTTCTACGAATTACAGCTTTTCGAATATTCGATTTGAAGGCAGCCGTTTCACTAACTCAAGCTAATATCTCTGTTCCTAATCAGAATTCCACCTTTTCAAACAGAATAAACGCAGAATGAAACAAAACCCAATGCAGACAGCAGTCAGAACTCATACAGCCCTTACAGAGTTTCAGACCAGCACTGCATAGAGAAATAAACAGCTATTCAATGTCCAGTTCATGCTTGAGTGTGTACGTATTAGTTGACATGGATTACATGTCTATATAAATATGTGTGCATGCAAAGCTGCCTGTAAGTGTGTGTGTGTGTGTGTGTGTGTGTGTGTGTGTGTGTGTGTGTGTGTGTGTGTGTTCAGGCCATTACGGCTGGGTTTAAAACAGAATGTCACTCGTTACACTTGGGCATGTGGCTTTACTTAGGGTGCCTGTTCTCTCCAATTAAAGACTGACGAGGACTGAAAGACTGAGGTAGGGACAAGGGCCAAACACACAACATAGAAAGAAACTAGAAGCAGTGTGTGTGTCTGTATATGTGTGATTGGATGAGAGAGAGACAAAGATAGAAAGAAAGAGATTGATTGTTTGTTTGTAAATATGGTCTCTTCTCATGAAGAATGCATTTGTGAAAACATGCACACATTTATGGGGTGTGTGTTTGGAGGGGGTTTCATGGACAGTATCAGAACCGTAAGGTTGTGTCGTGTTTCCGTGGCTGAATAATAGAGGTCTCTGTAACTATCATGTTCTTGTTGTTCATTCACTGTCTCTCTGAATTTAGTCTCTCTCCATTAGTCTCTCTGTTACTCTTCCCTGGTCACTATCCATCCATCCATACAGTTATGTAGAATGGGATTTTGTAGTTCACTTCTCGTGTCATCTCTTGGCATCTCGTCTCCTCAAGTCTTGTCTCTTGGCGTCTCATCTGGTCTCTTCTCTTATCCTTTCACTTCTCGTCTCTTCTCTGCTGTTTTCGTCTCGTTTCTTTTCTTGTTTCTTCTTTGCTCTTATCATATCTTCTCTGCTCGTCTCGTCTCATCTCTTCTCATCTTGCCTCTTCTCCTTGTCTCTTCTCCTCTCGTCTCTTGTTGTCTCATCTCTTTTTGTCACTTCTCGTCTCTTCTCTGCTCTGCTCTTCTCTTCTTGCCGCTTCTCATCTCTTTTCTTCTTGTCTTGTCTCGTCTCTTCTCAGCTCTTCTCATCCCTTTCAATCTCATCTCATCTTGTGTCTGCTCTTCTCATCCCTTTTCTTCTTTTCTCATCTCTTCTCTCCTCTTCTTGTCTCGTCTCTTTTCTTCTCATCTTGTTTCATCTCATTTCAGCTCTTCTCGTCTCATCTCTGCTCTGCCTTTTGCTTGGCTCTTCTCAGATCTTCTTGTCTCGTCTCTTCTCGGCTCTTCTCGTCACTTTTCTTCTTGTCTCTTCTTGTCTCTTTTCTCCTTGTCTTGTCTCTTCTATTTTCTTCTCGTCTTGTCTCGTCTCAGCTCTTCTTGCCCTATTCCTTCTCGTTTAATCTCTGCTCTTCTGTTTACTCGCCTCTTTTCAGCTCTTCTTGTCTCATCTCATCTTGTCTCTGCTCTTCTCATCACTTTTCTTCTTGTCTCGTCTCATCTCTTCTCGTCGTGTCTTGTCTCATCTCTTTTCTTCTCGTCTTGTCTCATATCTTCTCACATCTTCTCTTCTTGTCTCTTTCCTTCTCGTCTCATTTCTGCTCTTCTCTTTGCTCGTCCCATATCTGCTCTTCTTGTCTCATCTTATCTTGTCTCTGCTCTTCTCATCACTTTTCTTCTTGTCTCTTCTCTTCTTGTCTCTTCTTGCCTCATTTCTTTTCCTCATCTTTTCTCGTCTTTTTCTTCTTATCTCTTTTCTCTTTGTGTTTATGTGATTTGGAAATTTATTATGATGAAAAAGTATGCACATTCTCAAGAATTGTAAGGCATTTCATGGAATGTTTTTGTGATTTTAAATTATCTTAAAAAAAAAAAAAAATACTAGATGTTACTTTCTTTCTCCCTCACTCCATTCATTTTACACAAACATGGTGCCAGTGTTACATGACTGACTGGCAGCGTTTAGCACTGAGTCAGTTCTGTATTAGTGTTTCATTGTGCTGAAATGCAGCCAAAGTCTGACAGGGAGACATGCTGAGCCCAAACTTAGCTAGCTGAGGCAGATTTTGGGTGTCTGTGTTATGAAGGAAACACTCTCTGAATCCATTAATCTGTAAAAAGAACTTCCACCACCCTGTATGGTGTTTGTTGAGTGTGTGTGTGTTTGGAGGAATGGTATCTAGAAAGCACAGAGTCTCTCCCCCCTCTCTCTCTCTCTCTCTCACACACACACACACACACACACACTGGAATGGGCTTTTAACCCTTGTGCTCTCTTAATTATTTTTATTTTTTTTTACCTAATCTTCATGGTCAAAAATGCCCGGCCTATTAAAAATTGCTTATAAATCTCTCATTATGCTATATGATCACCAATAATTGGATTAGATCTTTTTGTCAACTTGCTTTCTTTCAATTAGGACAGGTTTTGTATTTCTGTTTGGAACTTAATGATCGTAGACCTCACTGACCTGAGCTTATGCACCTAATTTGTGAGTGTAAAAAAAAGCATTATTTGTGGATAATTTAGGAAAATATTAAAAAAAAATATGAAAACATGCTGTACTATATATCACTCTAGTGTGCTTTAATGTATAACAGAGAAGTTTGTTTATTATGAAAAAAAAATTAAAATTGGCAGAAAGTCGCACTTGTGGTGTTTCCGGTCAAAAATTACTGGCCATTAAAAATGACTGGGGAAGATCATAAAAAAAGCAAGACTTTTATTTTTAAATGAACCAGGCAAGTGGTCTAGTGTCATGATGAAGGATGTGATCAAGAGCCTTATGCACAGAGAACTGCTTGGCCATTGTGCTGCCACAAAGTGAATAATGAGCAAGGCCCTATGAGGCTATATATACCTTAGTAAACATTGGCTGCGTTTCCACTATCAGGCCAAATGAGGGCGTGCTAGTGCGTGCCAGGGCCAGTAGCATTCCCACTGTCACTTCCTGTGCTTCATCGTGCTTCCTTGATGCTTTCTCTGGGCCAATGGCCAATGGCCTTTTGCCCGCCGATTACCCTTGGGCCAAACAAGGCCAACCGGGGATTGAGGCAGGTACAATGTCAAAGGCAGAGTTTTACCAAACTTGCCAAACTTGTCAAAATTGTCCAGCACACAACGGTACAGGTTCTGGAAAAGAATTTAAAAAAAAAATGCGGGCAGAGTACAAATCCATTAAAATGCACAATGGACAAAGCAGTGCCCAGAGAAATCACTTTCCATGGTTCGGCGAACTTTCATAGACACTGTGCTGGGACATTATGGCAGTTACAGTCGATGAGTAGTTATCACTAATTTATCTTGCTAGCTAGCTAATGATTACATTCAATATAAACAGATATTCTAGATAATTAGATAACATGATACCTCAGCTTAACCTCCCCTTTTGCTTGTGAAATGGGCAAGGTGTGTGACATTGGCACCATCTATTGGCGCCGGCTGGCCAGTTGCTAGCCCTGGATCACACTGGCTCGGTAACCGAAAAGCGGCTATTGATCTGCTTCTTTGTGAGAGCATGGAAATTCCAAAACACATTGGCATAATATTTTGTCTGAAAGGTGTTATGAAAGAAAGATCATGAAAGAAAGATTCTATTGGAGAGGGGTCTATGTGTGGCAAAGAAAGTTCAGGTGTGTGTATGTGTGTGTGTCTGTGATGATGTTGGATGGATACATGGATGTTGGATAAAGTTCAGGGTAGGATAAAAATCCTCTGTGAAAAAGAGAGCATGTACTACTCGTGTGTGTGTGTGTCTGTGATGATGTTGGATGGATACATGGATGTTGGATGCAGTTCAGCGTAGGATAAAGTTAATCTGTGTGGAAAGGAAAGCATGTAATTCTCAGAGTTTGTACGTGTGTACGCGCGCATGTGTGTGTGTGTGCACAGGTTTGAGGCCTTTATGTTGGCAAGCATCTAATGGATGAACATGCTCCTGAACACTCAATTTTTCTCTTATTTTTGATCTCCACCATTCATTTTCAGTGGCCGGTCATTTTTGACCGGGAACACCACAAGTGTGACTAAAAGCATTTCAAAACAAAATTCCAGGTTAAACATTAAAGCACACTAGTGCAATAAATAGTACAGAATGTTTTCATTTTTTTTTTATTTAATATTGCCAAAATTATCCACAAATAATGCTTTTTTTCACTCAAAAGTTAGGTGCATAAGCTCAGGTCAGTGAGGCCTACGATCAAGTTAGAAACAGAAATACAAAACCTGTGCTAATTGAAAGAATACAAGTTGACAAAAAGATCTAATCCAATATTTGGTAATAATATAATGTAATGAGAGATTTATAAGCAATTTTTAATAGGCTGGTCATTTTTGACCAGGAACACCAAAAGTGTACCAAAGTGAGAAAAACACACACACACACACAAAAAAAAATTGCAATTGTTCTGTGTGAACAAAGAAAGTTTTAGTCCAATAGGATAACATTAACTACCATTTTCAGTCAAAAGAAAATCCTCTTCTGGTCAAAATGACCGGAAGACAACATGAGGGTTAATGAGAGTTATAGGCTGCTGGATCCAGAGACAGAAAGCACAAGAGTAGAGAGTGAGAGAGTGGGCTCACATTGGAAGGCCTCATTCATCTGTAACTGCCAAATGAGGAATGTCACTGTGGTGGGGTGAGCAAGAGACAGAACCTGTGGGTGTGGCATCAGGCCTCAGAGAGGTGTTTATTCTAAATAAATAACGTAAAAGTCCAAAACATGGAAAATAAAGTGTCATTGGGGAAAAATGTCTAAAAGAAAGGAGGAATCTGGCATCTTCGCAGTGAAAGGGGTGTTTAGAATAGTTCGGGGAGTGCCAATGGGAAGGTCCAGTATGTTGGTTGGAGTCCGACGGGCACACACACTCCCCTCCTGGTTCTAAGCCGCAAGGGGTGGTGATTTGCTTGGTGGCCTAACTTCCCTTGGGGGGCCGAGGTGAGTTTGAGGGGAAAGCGGCCCGACTTGCCATCCCGTCGGCCGCAAAACCTACGGTACTCCCTTGCAAGTAATCCTTTGTTCAAAACTACAGATCTTTTTTTTTTTTTTTTTGCTTCCGTTGAACCAGACAAGATGCTATTTCAAACATTTTTAGATCATGCTGGATACCAGGGATCATCAGGTTTTGCACAAACTTGTGGAGTCCTGTTTGGGGGGAATGCTGTCATTTAAGCTAAAGAGGAGACATACCAAATGCTATGAATCTCACCATTTAGAATTGTAATGAAATATATTGTAATAAAATGGGAAAAGAATGCAAATGAGTAGCATTTTCTGTGGTCTCAGACTTTTGAACCCCACTGTAGGTGTGCTTGACAATAAGACAACAAGATGAAGTAATAGAAAAAGACAGTGAGAGAGAGAGAGAGAGAGAGAGAGAGAGAGAGGGAGGGAGGGAGGGAGGGAGAGTCAGTCAGAACCTGCGGTTTTTGCCCCATTGTGAGATGTAAACAATGCTAGTTTTGATAACCTTTGACCTTTTGGTATATGAGTCCAACAGAGTAGACAAAAAGACTAGCAGCTGCTCTAGAGAGGCTGGAAGAGCAAGAGAACAGAGAAGAAAGAAAAGAAAAGAAAAGGAGTGAATGAGGGAGAAAAGGCATTAATTAAAGTGTTAATTAAATGAAGCTTTCTGCCCTAAGGCTTCCTGGTTTGCCTCTGTAGAAACACACACACACACACACACACACACAAAAACACATACATGTTGGTGCGGCTATCCTTATGAGGACTCTCCATAGACATAATGATTTTTATACTGTACAAACTATAGATTATATCCCATAACCCTAACCCTTCCCCTAAACCTAACCCTTACAAAAAAACATTCTGCATTTTTTTAAATTTTCAAAAAACATTGTTTAGTATTTTTTTTTTTAAGCGATTTGAATTATGGGGACACTAGAAATGTCCTCATAAACCATATTTATAGCATAATACCCTTGTAATTACCAGTTTGTAACCTAAATTTTTTTTCCTTGTAAACCACCCAAACCCACCCACCCACTCATACACACACACACACACACACACACACAAACACACACACACAGCATAAACAAGAGATCCACAAAGGAAACTGCCACTGTTAGAACAGTAAGTATTGTTAGCCCTGACATGTTTTGTGAATGTTCTGACAGCCGACAAGCTTACTATAAACTGTAATATGAACCGTTGAGGTCAAACATATCGGTTTATATTTCCTAAGGGTTTTAATATAAACACATTAGCACTGCGTAATTAGCTCAAGTATTTGGTCTTAAAAGAATTTTAATTAATTTAGGATGGTAACATTCATTTACGATAACATCTTAAAAGTCTGACTTGATCTACTTGCAAAACATTGTTTATTTTGACTAGTTTTAATTTTTTCGACTGGTGTATTTGAGCGGATCCAGACTTCAGCTGTACTGAAGTGAAGCTTAGTCACTTTGATTGGCTCTAAAGTCACTCCTTATCCATATGTTAGAATCCAGGTCTGTGATACCAACCGTCTGCCATAGGCTATGAAAACGGAGTGCGATTATACGTTAATCTTACATGTCCGTTTTTAGTTAACATTACAAATCAAACTAGCTCACTCGATATCACAAATCTACTACTAAAATAACTAAAAACAGTGTTAAAAATAGTTCAGAATCATTTTATGTGACTCAAGCACAGCTGGTCAAATGGGGCTTCAGCTAAACCAAGAGAAACACAGTTTTCACATTACAGCTTAGTAGGGGTATAACGGTTCAAATTTCTCATGGTTCGGTTTGTATCACGGTTTTAGGGTCATGGTTTCGATACGGTTCGGCATTTGTTATGTTCAGGGAAAAAAATATTACTGCCAAATCCAAAGTAAAAATATTCTATTTGGTAACAGACACTTCAAGAGATTTGCCCTCACTACAAATCACCATGGTTTTACTACAGTAACCATAGTTTAAACATTGTATTTGTAGTAAAATCATAGTAACCACAAAATTAACATGATTACTGTCATGGTTACAATACTATAGCAAAATCAAGGTTACTATCTGGAAACTACTGTATTACTGTTGTAAAACAATGGTTAATTGTATCAAAACTATGATTTCTGCCAAGAAAACAATGGTGACAGCAGTCATTGTTACTTCAGTCATGGCTTCTACAATATTACTATAGTAAAACCATGGTTACTATGTGGTTACTACAGTATTACTACATAAAACCATGGTTAATTCTATCAAAACCATGATTTCTGCTAAGAAAACCATGGTGACAACAATCATTGTTATTACAGTCATGGTTACTACAGTATTACTATAGTAAAACCATGGTTAATTTTCGTTAGGGTCCTTAACTAAAAAAAAAAAAAAAAAAAAAAACTTTCTCTAATTACTAACTCAACATTTTATGAATACCTGAATTATTATGCTACATGCATCAACATAAAGTGCATTTGAAACTCAACTCAACGTATATTCAACGTTCAGAATCCAAGAATGGATGTCGTAAAACGACTGGAGTATTTTAATAATATGCGGAAATCCCACATCTTCATCAACGGAGAAGGGCAACATAACTTTGGCTGTGAACACCCCAAGCGCTTTAGTTCTTGTTTCATGTCTGTCCGAACTAGCACCGAGTACCTGCTTAAAGACGGAAGGGAGTGTGTCTGGGTGCAGTTTCGGGCTCACTTGTGGCTCTGTGCGCACCACGCACTATATATCCTCAGGTGATGTCAGCATAAATAGCTAATCAAATATCGATGTATTACCAGTATACGGCACTCGCGTTGACTGCAACACAATGTCTGCAAACAGTGCCTGTTTTGTAAACATATTTTGGCCATCGCTGTTGTAATTGACTGCATAAAGAAAATGTTTCCAGACAGGAGACTTAAAGGACTTAGGGGCTTCTCTCTTGCAGCTTGTTTGCTCCGCTTGACATTTTGCCAACTAACGTGCAGAAATGTGATGACATCAAGTGATTTAACATACTAACAGTTAATAGGACAGCTTCTCTCTATTAGCGGAGGTTACAACTGTACATGTCTATTTGGTGCTTTATTTTCTTCGCCAAACTGTATGATCCATATTAAAATAAAGATGAACCGCGGCGCAAATGCTTACCGAACCGTGGTTGGCAAACCGTACGGTTTGGTTTTTTACCGAGAACTGTTACACCCCTACAGCATAGCATGGATGAACTCACGGCTCAAGTGTGCCAGAAGAATCAACATACTACTTCAATATCAACTAGAATCACTTTAAAGTCATCATAAATGTGCATGAACAACACATTTCGCAATACATTTTACTTCATTAATGATGTGTAATTTATCAATTTTTACAATGTTTAACTTAATTCTGTATTTTTGATATTCAATAAGGAAAAAACCATTGGGTGGGACTTGATGTTATCCATTAAGGGGTGATTGGATCAAGAAAAGATCTTTATATGACAGGTGATGGGAGGAGAGGGATTAAAAAAGTACATAGGTTTTCTAGGTTTTTCATTTTCCACTGTTGAGTGATGGATGCAAATTTCGTCATCAGCAGTGTCCTAGGCCTAACGGGGCTTAGTGATGTTAGCTGAAAAGGAAAGTAATTTCAGAGGCGGAGCAAGTTAGTATATTTTAATGAAAGATTATAAAGACACACATTTGTTTTCTTTTGAATAATATGAACTGATTATGCACAAAACACCAGTAATGCCCATTAACAAAATAAATAGGGTCCGTTTTGATTTAATATTGCCTTAAAGGGATAGTTCACCCAAAAATGAAAATTCTCTCATCATTTACTCACCCTCATGCCATCTCAGATGTGAATGACTTTCTTTCTTCTGCAGAACACAAACAAAGATTTTTAGATGTAAGTGAATGGTGGCCAGAACTTTGAAGGTCCAAAAAACATATAGGCAGCATAAAAGTAATCCATATGACTCCAGTGGTTAAATCCATATCTTCAGAAGTGATACGATAAGTGTGGGTGAGAAACATATCAAAATTTAAGTCCTTTTTACTATGAATCTCCACTTTCACTTTCACATTCTGCTTTTGTTTTTGCCGATTTGATTCTTCGGACAGGGAGGGGAATTTATAGTCAAAAAGGACTTAAATATTGATTTGTTTCTCACCCACACTTTTTGTATTACTTCTGAAGACATTTAACCACTGGAGTCATTTTAATTACTTTTATGCTGCCTTTATATGGTTTTTGGACCTTCAAAGTTCTGGCCACCATTCATTTGCATTGTATGGACCTACATAGCTAAGATGTTTTTTCTAAGAATCTTCATTTGTTTTCAGCGGGGAAAAAAGAACGTCATACACATCTGGGATGGGATGAAGGTGAGTATATGATGAGAGAATTTTCATTTTGGGTGAGCTAACCTTTTAAAGTGGTCATTTGTACATGGTTCTTTGATTACTTGTGTGTTTTACTTGGTCAGTTTTACCATGACGTCTCATACTACTGGTATTGACCTGCAAAGCCAAGATGGGTGATTTGAATAGAAACATCATTAAGCCTCCATTAAAATCTGTGAGACACAACGATCTGCCTCAAAGACCCCAAGGAAAAATAGTCCCCATCTTATGGCCCCATTGAGAAAACACCTCTTCCTTGATTGTGGAGTGAGTGGGTGTGTGTGTGCTTTCGCCAAGATGAGATGGATAAAAGTGTGGATTGAAGATGAAGTGTGTACACAGCGTCTGTGTGTGTGTGTTCCCCTCTATCTCCCAGACAGAGACAAAGGGCAGAGGCGAATGAGAAATGAAATGTGTTGTTGCGTTGGGTGTGTGATGTTCGGCGGGCCGGCGTGGAGATGTGTCTGTGTGTCAGATGCCGCAGTCAGGGGAGCAGGGCCATTTGTCATGCGGGGGCTTTGATTATCTCGCCGGGGTTGTGTGATCAGTGCTGACCCTCCCTGACAGACACTCCCCCTTCATTATGTCACCACGGCTCAGGTGTCACAGCGGTCACACTCTAACTGTCTGTGTGACAGCAGCACACACTCACCTCATCGCTCTTCTGCTGTCTCACTCAGCATCTGTTTGTGTGTGGGTGAAGCCAGATTTCTGAAGGTGTATGTGGGAGTCTGTATCGTGTAAAGTTCTTTACCATTAAAAAAGTAACTAATTATGTTACATCATGATTTAAAAGCATCCCAGGGTGATACCTCAAGAAGTTGGTTGAGAAAATGTCAAGAGTACATGTCTGCAAATTCTAGGCAAAGGGTGACTACTTTGAAGATGCTAAAATATAACACAGTTTTGATTTATTTTGGATTTTGTTTAGTCACAACATAATTCGCTTAGTTCCATTTATGTTATTCCATAGTTTTGATGACTTTTACTTTTATTCTAAAATGTGAAAAAAATTTTAAAAAAAATAAATATATATATATATATATAATAAAGAATGAGTAAGTGTTTCAAAATTTTGACCGGTAGTGTGTGTGTGTGTATATATATATATATATATATATATATATATATATATATATATATATATATATATATATATATATATTTTTTTTTTTTTTTTTATTATTATTTATTTATTTATTTATTTATTTATTTATCCCCTTTTCTCCCAATTTGCAATGCCCAATTCCCACTACATAGTAGGTCCTCGTGGTGGTGGGTGGCGGAGGACAAGTCTCAGTTGCCTCCGCTTATCACGTGGCTCGTTGTGCATTACACAGCGGAGACTCAGCATGTGGAGGCTCATGCTATTCTCTGCGATCCACGCACAACTTACCACGTGCCCCATTGAGAGCGAGAACCATTAATCGCGACCACGAGGAGGTTACCCCATATGACTCTACCCTCCCTTGGTTGCTTAGGAGACCTGGCTGGAGTCATTCAGCACACGCTGGATTCGAACTCGCAACTCTAGGGGTGGTAATCAGCGTCAATACTCGCTGAGCTACCCAGGCCCCACATCATGACTTTTTAATGGAAAGCAATACATTTACTTCTGAAATACTTTTTCTTATCGGCATTTAGGTGAGGCTAACTTTTCTTCCAGAATGGTAAAAGTGCCTGTGAATGCTGTCTGCTTTGTTGATTGTAATAGGATCTAATTGTTCCACATTGCATCTTCCGAAGCCAATAAAATAGCTTTGTTAACGAAAACTCCAAAATTTAAGTCATTATTTTCTTGAAAGTCTTGTCCTCTGCCATATAGCTCTCAAATCTCATTTCAAGATATGTTGCGGCAGATTTGACATCATTGAGAACCAGCATTGGTCCATTTTCGCACATTTTGTAACAACCAGATGTCGCTAAAATAAAGCGCAAGTAAAAAGCCCATTCATTTTTCTTCAACTTAAAAACCTTTAAAGACAGACCTACCATGAGCTCCAAGGTTGTTAATCAACAGTATATGCTCCTGTTGAAGCCCTCAGTCCACGTTATTTCAATGATCCACCAGTCAAAAGCATGTCAAAAGTACGTAAAACGACACTGGCAATAAGATCTGTTAAATTAACGGTAAAATACTAGCAGCTGTGATTGCCAGAAATTTAGTGTAAAAAATGCGGTGATCAAGTTTCAGGCTTTTCGGAATGTAATTTTGGTGCCCGTATATTTTACGGTTCACTACCGTTTGTATTATTTAATTATATAAACTGAATATACTAGCCTTCTGGAACTATAAAAGTCTGCTTTTCACTTTAAAATGTGTTGTTAACCACTGTAGCAACTACAAAAGGCCACACGCTGACTTAAAGTTCATCAATAGTGGCCCTACCAGGAGCAATAATTAATACACATGTAGAGACAATGCAAAGTGCCATAATGCAATAAACAACATTTTTCACAGTGTACTTTATATATTTTCATATATCTGAATATTTTGCAATAAAATTTTAATATATTGTTTCTATACTTTCAGTATAATCAACCACTTCAAATCAATATTTATTTATTTATTTATTTTCATAGTTTTTAATCTGATTACTTCATTCGCAAGGCTTTATGGGATCGTAGTTCATTCCCTCATCAAAGACGTTGAGTCTCATACCTTTGTCTTTTTCTCTGATTTTCAAATACTTTTTTACTTCAAATAAAAATGTATAACGATGTGATTCAGCTCGAAGTTGGCTGGTTTGGTTCATGACTTAGAACTCTTTTAAAATCCCTATGGAAAAAATTGTATAGGACAAATACTTACAGAACCAAAGTGGCTGAAAAAGTGAGCGGCCACCGTTGCGCTCTATGACAATGGCACCAGCTTTGTAAAGAATCAAAATAATGTCTAATTAAAATCTAAAAATACTAAGAGGAGGCTGTTAGAAGTAGGGTTATGGTTATGGTGTTATTATAATTAGCTTAATTTAAGAACAAAAAAGTCAATGGGAAGTCCCCACCATGATATAAAAACAAATGTGCCTGAGGTTTGTAGCAGTTTGCATTTTTTTCTTCATTCTACAAGACCATCTATCAATTTTCATGTATAAAATTGGCAGGGCTATTAGCCGGTCACAGCATATGCTCAGAGCCCATTGTCTGTCAATAGCCTGTAATTTTTCAATTAGCTCTCATTAGAGGGCAAGGCTGTTGAAATCCCAACCTGTGTATTTAGCCCCTGTGTCTTTCATGTGTTTTAGTCTCTGTGTGTGTATGATTAGTGGGAAGGGAGAGCAGAGGTGACAGAATTCCTCCTCAAATTTTTTGTCTTTATTTTTCTGGCACAGAGTCTCTAATTACAGAGCAGTACTTCATTACGGTCGCCTTCATGTTTTATGCATTCTGTTCATTTAGAACCTTATTAACAACACTGGCCTCTCACCATATGTGTGTGTGTGTGTTCACACAAGTGAGTTGAAACACGTGTCGCCATTTTGTGTAGAGGACTTTAAAAAGTAAATACTTCGTAAAACTAGATTTGTCTAAGTTGTCCCTATTCTATAGTGTATTTAAAAGTTCTCTCTTACCTGCCCATGGTTTTCTGAAATCTTTACAATGGTTTGTTTAATAATAATGATTAATGATTAAAGAATATGTTTTAAAGAGTTACTTCACCTTAAAATTCAAATTCTGTTGTCATTTACTCACCCTCATCTCTTTCCAAACCTGTATTACTTTCTTTCTTCTGTGGAACACGAGGAAACATTTTGAAGAATGCGTCCAATTATCATCTTAGAAATAACCACAGCTATTTCACATTTTTAACCCAATTAAAATCTAAACTTTTTGGCAGTCCGGCTGATTTAAAAATCATTGTTGATATTGCTTATTAATTTGTCACTCACAAAATAGACTGTCAAGTTGAAAACATTACATTGTGCTATATACTGTATCTTTAGTGTGCTACAGTGCAGTTTCAAAGGTATTCTGGGTGGTTCCTGGGGTATTGCTAGGTGGTTGCTAGGGTGCTCTGGGTGGTTGCTAGGTGGTTGCTTTTTGGTCCAAGTCAGAAGAGCACACTCCAAAGTCTCTGTGATATTCTGGTCCCTGGATATGGCCCAGGATAGGGTTGCACCAGCTGCACGTAAGGTCTCACTTAAGTTGAGACGTAAAGTTCACACTAAAGGCTTAGTAACTACTAGTTAGTTTGTAACTAAGTCAGTGCTTAATTTGGTTGCACCAACTGTTATTAATGCAAGACTTAACTAGTAGGTCGTAAGCTCTCCGTAAAGTGATGCGTAGTCGCATAATATGACGTTTACCTGTATTGATCCAATAAGCAGCCTTCAAATTTGTGCACAGAAGTGTTAAACAGCCATGAATTTCAGTTTGATCTTGTTCAAACCTTGTTTGCTCATAACTGTCATAACTGTCAGCTGTAATAAATGATATCCCCATTGAAATATGATACGTAATAAAACAAGATTTCATTAATGATATATTTAGCTTATGTAAATAAAATAACTGTATCTAAAATGAATAAGGGATAATAAATAAATAATTACTAATACAAAAAGCTGGAAAAATAGACATTTATTCATTTTAATATCTATTTCGTATATGCTGAAACTTGACACCGGGCGAAGAACACAGGAAAGTGCACTGTTAAATCGATTTCATGCTGAAGAGGTAAGTTTTTTTACATAATGTTTTCTCCCATAAATGTAAACGAGTGTAAATGCCAACACGATCATATATGTCGAAAGGACTGAAGCTTGTCAACCAAAACATGAGCTTATTGATGTCAGTAAATGAGTCTGCTTTTTTATTCCAACCGTTACTCCAAGTCGGAGGCTTCCGTAAATATTTAGTTCATACGTAGTGTTACGTCCTACCTAGTTTAATGGTGCAACGCTCAAATATTTAGTAGTGCGTAAATTGTGACTTAATGCCCATTTACACCACAACTAGTCTAAGTTGTAACTTGCGTATAGCTGGTGCAACCGGCCCTAGGTCCCTTCTTCAATATAAGTCTATGGGATTTTTTGCCCGCTTTATTGCCCACAAGGCGAAAATTCACAATCTGATCACTTCGTAAAGTATCAACCCACCTCTCCTCAACAAGGCACACAGTTTGAGGTGTGATTCATTCAGGTAATTCAAAGTTGAATACTTTGGATTAGGAGTTTGTTCAAATCTCTTATTAGCAACAGCAGTAGTAATAAAATAAAACAGTTGCAAAGTTTCCAGTTATGTGTCTTTATACAGGAGTTTGGTTTGTCTTAAAACTGGGACTTTGTTGTTTTAGCTGTAGGTTGTAAAGTCACGTACCATTGTTTAGGGTTGGTGGGGTCAAACCGGCGCTGATAAGACCAGTTTGCCCTTAGATTGTGTATTGAGTGTATTGTCATCATATTGTTGGAGGAAGTAGGAAAGGGTAGACTAATAGGGAAAGGGGCATTTATGGGGGCAAATCTTGGAGTTTGGCCCAAGTAAATGGTTGTACAAAGGGGTTAGGGTGTGCTATGGGTGTGTGAGTGTGTGAATACAGGGGTGAGTGATTTCACCTTCCTGCTCTGAATCAAACCCATCTGCATCCAGCATTGAGACTGATGAGACCAATTTTGCAGCCCACACTTCTACAATGAGATTGATGGAGAAAGAGAGAACGGGAGAGAGAGACATACAGAGCGAGATCATGGAAGAAAGGGAAAGATGCAAGGGAAAAAAGAACAAGACTGATATCAAGGGCACAAAACGAGCAACGAAATGGTCAGCCACCCCCCTCCTTGCCATAGCCATGGGCGAACCTGTTCCTGTGGGGTGAATAAAAGCTAATAGGCTAACGCTAGCGGCCCTGACTGTTGATGCTAATGGATGTGGCGTGTCAGCTGCGCACGAGCGATAGCTCTTTGATAAGACTTATCATCCACCTCACTCCATAAATATTTTATCAAGTGTAATGGAAATTGTCAAATCAATCTAATTGTGTAATACATTACTGGGACATCAAAATTAAACAAAGCACATATGCTATCATTTGGCTTTATGATTGGGCAGCTGGGTAGACGCCCCGTGGGGGCCTCATGGGGCCGGCAGCGCTAACGCTGGAAATACATCTCCCCGGCGATGGCCGTCGCCCTGACAATGCACACTTCATCACTGGATCAATATTTCAAATGTGGACAACTGTGCCGTGTAATCAGGATATGGCAGGATGGCGTTGGGCCACAGTCGGACCATGTATGTGTGTGTGTGTGTGTGTCTTACCTGTCTATGGTTTTCTGAAAGATTCATAATGGTTTGTCAGCTTAACAAAATTATTAAAAAATATGTTAAAGGGTACATCAACCAAAAATGAAAATACTGTTGTCATTTACTCAGCCTCTTGTCATTTCAAACCCATATGGCTTTCTTTCATCTGTGTAAAAGAATGCATTCAACTATCATCTCAGGAATAACCACAGCTAATAATCCAATTTTGTGTAAAAACTTAGGGCTGTTGATTTATCATGTTAATTCAGTGCGATTTATCATATAAAAAATAACACGTAAATTTTTTTTTTCCGCAATTAATCATGTCCCCGGACCATAATAAGAAATATTCCTACCATCGGAGCAATTCAAGCTTGAAAATACCACCTGTTTTCTCCAGGGGGCAGTAAGCGAAACTCCAGCTGTATAGGCAGCGCGCAGCTTATACAGAGAACAAACCACACTCACCGACAGCAGACAGCGTAAGATAAGAACGCGTACTTGCGCTCAAACACAGCTCGATGGAGCACATATACGAACGCTGGGATCTCAAAACGTGTTTTTCTAAGTTTTAAACTACGTTTAACTTGACACAGCAACCTAAAAACGGTATGTTTATGATGCGACGCAACCGAGGCACTCCAAAAGCATCCGTCTGATGCAGGTGTACATTGGCCTGTCCTTAGAAAAGCCCTTATAATAAATCTATCTCAGACCGATTGATGAATTCAATTGCAAAATGAATTGCTGTGGACTGTTGGCCAATGATAGGCTTTTGTTCAGTAATATGGAGATAAACAATATACTGGATTCTGAAATAAATTTTGTTATGGTTTATCAATGCTTTATTCGTCTGCTGCAATAATGTAATACATTTTAATTATACAAATTTATAATTTTTTTAATATATATTTTATGTATATTTATTTAATATAATTATTTAATCATTATATATTTAATTATTATTATTTGAGGGGCTTTCTCAGCAAATATTTACATATGTGATTAATTGCGATTAATTAGATTTATTAATCGGCATACCATTAAATAATTTTATTAAACATTTTAATCAATTGTCAGCTCTAGTAAAAACGTACTTTTTGGCAGTCTAGCTGATTTAAAAATCATAGTTGATATTGCTTCTGGTTAATTTGTCACTCTCGCAATAGAAAGTCAAGTTAAATAGATTGCATTGTGTTTTATACTGCACACATTTTGGCAAATGCATTACATCATAGCAGTATTCCATGTATACAGTACATAAAATTTGCATACTGTGCATACATACTGCATACTTCAAAAATAGTATGGTAGTATTCCATTCTATAGGATGCCATTTGTAACTAGAGATATTTCGTCTTTGTCAGGTCATGACAATGCTTAATGGTTTGTGTATGTGTGTATGTCTGAGACTGTATCAGTGTGATTCATCAAATGCTGCCAGAAATACACGGGAGGTGTGGTGACACACGGTGGACAAGAGAGGTGGCTGTAGAATAAGACGAAAAACAACAAACAGAAAACAGATCAAATGGTTATAGTGCATGACTAGAGACAGACAAACACAGATAGTGTGAGATAGATACAAATCAAACACTTAAACTGTGTGACATTGAGTACAAAACCTCTGACTGCTTCCTGCTGGATTTAATCAATGACAAACACACATTTACACAAGCAAACATTAAAATTGTGACTCATTTAAATAGCTGGTTCTCTATATCACATATGCCAGAACCATTTAGCTAAGCATTTACTTTTAGACTTTTGTTTCTCTTCTTTCAAATTTAAATTGTATAATTTTGTGAATTGAGTCCTTCACCAAGTAATATTTTTAATTTGACTTTTTTGCTGAACAAAGGCATTTCTAGGACACTCAAACTGTGTGAGTGAGTGCCTTTATAGGTGATTATTTTACGTGCTGAATGAGGAAGTATGTGTGTGTGTTATTGTAAAGGTGTGTTGTCTGTGAGTCGTGGCAGGTCTGAATAAGCAGTCGACTGGGATTTTGACTCATTAAACCAAATGCAACAGTCCAGCCCTCATAAAAACTCATCTGGCACAGAGAGAGGGAGAGGGAGCATATGTTGGCTGTCTGTGGTTAGGGACTCTTAATGATATAAAGTGCTCTAGTTGATATGCATGCAGCCGTGCTGCTCTGTCAATGATATTGATTGTGGTTTAAGATTCCGCCACATTAACCCTAGCTCTCTCCTAGTGTGTGTGCATGTGGGAGAGAGAGAAAGAGAAATGGAGAGAGAGAGAGAAATAAAGTATTTATAAGTATTTTCAAGATTTTATAGCTAAAATGGATTTTTTGTTTTACAGATTTCACTTCTTGCCAACCACAACAAATTAACACTCTGCAAACTTTTTCTCCAAAAATATCCAACATCTCTCAAATGACAAAATTATCCATGACCCTTTAAACATGAAAATGTTTTCCCTTTCCCATGGAGTTAAATCATAGTAGCATTTTAAATCAGCAACGGATTTTTAAAGGGAACAGTTACATTTGAGAAATTGTCTGTGGGTATTTTTGGGACGTTGTCATGTCCTTCTGGTGTCACATGCATCTAAAACTACCTAATTGTTTTAAAATGCATGTAGCTTTTATTACCTCATATCATTGGAGAGACTGCATGGAATTTTTTCTGAGCTGCTCCATCAATCTGAATCACTTTGGAAACACATTTTGATGGAATTATTATGTTTCTACTCCAAACCGCTGCAGAGAAATAATCCTTTTAAATGCTGACTGATATAATCATTTAAATACTTTTCTTTTTACTGTAGTGCATAAAACTCAAAACATGGCATAGAGTGACTCAAAATGGAGCAGGTCAAATTTTTATTTTTAAAAATGTGTTTGTTGCTGCAGGACCATTTAAAATAACTAGTGAAGGTAAAAAGATGAATAAAATGATGTAGAAATGGTAACCTGGACCTATATACACACACTCAGCACTTTATTAGGAACATTTTGGTCTTAATAAAGTTCCCAAAGTTGTCTTTTGCTGTTGTAGCCCATCTGCCTCAAGGTACAACATGTTGTGCATTCTGAGAAGCTATTCTGTTCACTACAATTGTACAGAGCGGTTATCTGAGTTACCGTAGCCTTTCTGTCACTCGAACCAGTCTGGTCATTCTCCATTAACCTCTCCAATCAACAAGGCATTTCCGCAGAACTGCCATTCACTGGATGTTTTTTGTTTTTGGCACCATTCTGAGTAAACTCAAGAGACTGTTGTGTGTGAAAATCCCAGGAGATCAGCAGTTACAGAAATACTCAAACCAGCCCATCTGGCACCAACAATCATGCCATGGTCGAAATCATTGAGATCAAATTTTTTCCCATTCGGATGGTTGATGTGAACATTAAATGAAGCTCCTGACCATATCTGCATGATTTCATGCATTGCACTGCGGCCACACGATTGGCTGATTAGATAATCAAATTAATAAGCATGTGTACAGGTGTACCTAATAAGGTGCTCAGTGAGTGTATAATCTTGATGTTGATTAATGAAAGTCCATGGACACGTTATGCATCATCTACCCATGTGTTTCTTTTGTGTATTCCTCATGTCAGGTCTGGTAGGCACAACACAAGGAATAGCATAACTGTGTACCAAATCTCATAGACACACGCTCCTCCCTGTCACTCTCACTGCGACTCTAACACATCCCGCGCAAACATACATCTTTATCCAGCGCTTGTTGTCAGACAACATTAGATAATTAATAGGTCATTTGTCAGGCTTGTGAGAAACATGTTAAAGTCCCTCTGCGCTCCCAGGACACAACCAGCTGTCTACTGCACTTATACACACACACACACACACACAGACGCACGCAGATGCACACACTCTTAATTAATTAGCATTAGCAGTGATTAATAATGAGCCTCTCATGGCTGGGATGTTTGCATAAGTGTGTGAGTGTGAGAGTATATCTTTGTGTGTGCATGTGTATTCAGGCAGACACAGCGTGGCTTGTTGTACAGTGTTAATTGTTTGACACTGCACTGTATATTAATGAAGTGTTGTGCCATGCACACTAAGCCGGGAGTCAGTCACTAACAGAATGAGTAAGGAACAATCCACTCATTAATTAAGATGCTCTTAGTTAGTCACACAGGTCACTGTGTAAGTATGCTTTTGTTTCGGAACGGAATACTAGTGTGTTGAATACTGTGTTTTAAATACTGAATACTACCATTTTGCATGTTTAATGCAGCAAATGACATCTATTTATAGAAAAATAATATGCACATTTTGCATTTTTAGTCAAATTTTGAGTAAATAATTTTTGTCAAATAATGAGTCAAAAAGGAGTTGATATTTTATCGGGTTCATTCGTCACAAATGGAAAGTCAGTTTGAGCACATTGTGGGATATATCTGGTGGTTATAGACATTTGAGAAAAAGTAGTAGGTCATCTGGGTGTTCCATGCAAACATAAAATGTGCATTCTGTGGACAATAAACATACTGTATACTGCAGGAATATCAAAAGTAATATAATATAGGGGCCTGGGTAGATCAGCGAGTATTGACGCTGACTACCACCCTCTCTCCTAAGCAACCAAATTGGCCCGGTTGCTAGGAAGGGTAAAGTTACATGGAGTAACCTCCTCATGGTCGCGATTAGGGGTTCCCGCTCTCAATGGGGTGCGTGGTAAGTTGTGCGTGGATCGCGGAGAGTAGCATGAGCCTTCACATGCTGTGAGTCTCTGTGGTGTCATGCACAGCGAGCCACGTGATAAGATGCGCGGATTGACAGAAGCGGAGGAAACTGAGATCTGTCCTCCACCACCCAGATTGAGGTGAGTAACTGCACCACCACAAGGACCTGCTAAGTAGTGGGAATTGGGCATTCCAAATTGGGAGAAAGGGGGATAAAAAAATTAAATAAAATAATAATAATATAATATAGAGGTCAGCTGATAGTGGATTTTCCAGTTACCTATAACTAAGGTGGTGGAAAAGGCTGATAACCGATGAATCGGCCAATAGTTTAAAAAAAAATATATTTATTGAATGCTTAAAAACAGCCGATTCACATAATTTTTTGTAGTTAATCGCAATTAATCGCAGATTTTGAAAGTGCTGAAATTTGACACTACTTCTTTTCCTGTCATAATGCATTTATTTCCATCTTAGGAAAGAAAACAAAACAATATGTATCAATATTATGTTTTATTAACATTTTCAAAACAATGCCTTCTACATAGGGTGTCCAGATTCCTGCTTGTGGAAAACGGGACAGCCCCCTCCCGGCAAAAATTAAATTGACGTATCTTACTTAAGCATAGATCAATGCGAAGTAGAGGGTGCATCCGCATCTGCAACTGTTGTCACCTGCAGAGCAGTCCAGTCCAAAATTAAGATGTACGAAAAGCATTGCCTTCATGACTGCTACACTGAGTTGAGATTTATCCGGTGTCCATGCTGCGTTCATTAATGAGAACACACGCTCCACAGATGTCCCAGGCAGGCATAAAACAAACTCCACGACCTTGGCTAAGCCTCTGAAGTTGATAGTCTTGCTCTCCAGCTCACGAAAAACGTCTGTCCATCTCTCAGACACGGCCGTCTTGTTCATGTTCATGCGACGAGTGACAATGTTTTTCACACAAGCCCACTCATCAACGAGTGTGGTTTTGTCAATCAAACTGAGAGCGGGGATTCTGGAGTAGAAGTGTTCGAGGCTGCTCTGAATGTGTTTCCACTCTGGGATGTCTCTCAGTAGGTCCCACTCAAGTTTTTCTGTGTTCTTCAATGAGTGCCTCCAATTTTGGAGGTAATCCACTGATGCTGAATAAAAGTTTCTCACTGCACAAAAGAAATCATCTGCTCACTGGCTTCAACCAGGGCATTCTACTGCTTTTTAATATGAATGATTCCTCCAGCCTGGCCTGCAAGACTTTTCTCAGGTCATGAATGTGCAAAGCCACTTCTGTGGCTGATATGTGGTCTTGAATGTGCAAAGCCACTTCTGTGGCTGATATGTGGTCTTGAATGTGCAAAGCCACTTCTGTGGCTGATATGTGGTCTTGCTCTACTATCTCCAGTGCACGGTTAAAAGCGGCTGTTTGCATGAGTGCGAAGCCAATCCAAAGTTTAGTGCAAGGATTGCTGAAAATGTCTCTTAGAAACTTTGGGCATTTTTCTTGAGAAAGAAAGTATGCATGCAGACCATTGACAATATGTAGTATTCTTTCAAGAGCTGGACCAAGAGAGGGGAAACGTGTGTTTCCATGCTGTAGTAATTTCTGATAGTCCAGCTGCACAAAAGTGAGTACTTTGCATATGACAGCTTCAGATTTGGTGTGGGCAGAAGAAAATTTCGGATCATACAATTTCTTGATCAATTTTGCAGTGCAGTCAGCCGACCAAAAACTATGGCTGTGCACAGCAGAATGATAAGCAAAAAGTCTTTCACTTGCATGCACCTTGTCAGATTCTGAACTTTGCTTCACAAAAAATTCGCTAACATTTGATGTGGCACACTTACTTTTAGCAGCATCTACTTGCTTTTTTGTATGAACATGCTGCGCGATGTCAGTGCGGCCTCCTTGGGCGATGGAAAAGAGAGCTCCACAACTCTCACACCTCACTTTAGTAGGCTCCGTCTGTGACTCCTTTTTTTTTTTTTTTTGAAATTTAAACTCTTTTTGAAGGTCCTCATTAAATGTACATGCATGCTTCCTTGACATTTTTCCAGCCGCAATTTCATCTGTGTGCTCTTTCAAACTGACTCTTCAATCAGTTCACTAACTGGACATCTATTTATAGGGGATTGTGATTGGATCGTTTAATCCAGTCATGTACTTCAAATAACATGGTTTGATTTTATTGGTTTTTACAAGCCGTATCCTTGGCTACCTTTGATTAGAATTCTCACGTGACTGAGAAAGCCACATAGGCGATATTGAAATTTTAGGATAGGGGAAATACAGGATAAAACGCAATTTGTTTTTTTTTTCAGAATAAGTCAGGAAACTAGAAAAGGTGCTTTAATATGGGACTGTCCCTAGAAAACGGGATGTCTGGCCACCCTACTTCTACAGTATTAAGATAGAAATGCACTAAAATAGCACCAATTCAAGTAACATTAAATGTTTCCCAAAGTTTAACTGTGAGTTTGACAAACTGAAAGAACTACTCTTTAGTTTAAATCTCTTAAACTCTCATCCTCCACAATATTAATCTGTTGGTAGGCTGTGGCTGTCTGCTTTGTTACAGCAATTGTGCAGTCACGTTCATGATTTGTGTCAGGTCGTCAACACCACATTACAATGGTTCCGGCCTTCACACCACTGTTTATGCTGTATTAACGGTAAGTGTGTTAATCGTGATTAAGAAAAATTAGCGCATTACATTTTAAAAATTAATTTAATGTGTTAACACGTTCATTCTGACTGCTCTACTTAAAACATATCTTAGTCTTTCAGAAATGTGATGGAAACAGGCAAAGAGGCAACAAGTGTCCAAAAGTAATACAATTCCAGATGTAGTATATTGTGCAACCATAATCCCAATTATATCCAGAAAAATTAAGATTTGGTACATAACCCGGGACTATTAACTATAAACAAGCTTCCTGCTCACACAAACACATGATGGAAAACAAAACATGCACCCTTACAATCATCTAAAATGTACAGTATTACAATAGAAACACAGTAAAGTAAACATTGTCATAGGGAGAACACGAAGAAATAATGATAATTAAAAAAACAATCAGCAATTGTCGGCATTGATTTATGCCGATAACCGATAGTTTCAAAAAGCAACTCTCAGCACCGGGTTTAACTATGTATCGGTTGACCTCTAATATAGTAGTATGCTATTGGAATTAAATAGTAATGTACTGCTTACTGCATACTGTGCAGTATATACTGTTTACTGCATGCTAATTTCAAAAACTAGAATGCAGTGTGCAACGAACTTTCCAAATATTGTTATGCTAGATGTTTGTCAGAAGACCTATTTATGTTGATGTTTAATGCAACAAGTAGTGTCTAGTTATTGTTTGGGAGATAACTCCAGTTATTTTGCATTATCGATGAATTTTATGCATACAGAAAATTCATATATTGTGAATAGTATATACTACATACTGCATAAATAGTATAGTAAAGAGTTAAGAGAGATTGCATGAACAGCCATTGAGTTAATACTGTTGCAGTGAATTTGTGTAGGTGTGTGTTTGTCTGAAGCTGAAAAGCTGTTGGATTCTCACCCTGATCCACTGTTGCTCTCATTCAATTCAGTGTCCGGGTTAATTATGTATTGTGTCAACTGCTCTTTCCCTTTGGGCCACAGACTTACACACACAAACACACACTCACATACTCGTACTCACGCACTGTTTTTAAACATCCAATCAGCCAGGCCATTGAGAAGACAAATGTACTCATTTAGTCCTGCCGGTCTCCAGTGGCCAGTGAGAGAGCTGAGTCTTAATTCTATACACAAAGTCTGGCAACAGAGTCTGGCGTTTGTTAGCAAGGGCTTGTTACGGGACAGAAGGGAAATACTCGGGGAGATTTGAGTTGGAATGGCTCTTGAATGTGGTGTGGCGGCTTGTGCAGCGGTTTGTAGCCATGCTGGTCACACACCCATTTCTGTTTGTGAACAGATCTTGAAGCTGGAAGGGACTTTTCAGTATCTAACGGCATGTGTTAGGGCTAAGTCCTGCTCTTTTTAGACCAGGTCAGATGAGACTAAATGATACACCTTGCTTAAAAGACCAGCTTAGACCAGTATGAATTTCCATGATGGTCCAAGCTGGTTTATGCTGGGGGTGGAGCAGCATAGCCATATTGTGTACCAGCAAAAATGCTTGTCAGCCAGCGTAGTCTTTCTGATGAAGCTGTTGATTAAGTTGTTAAGAAACCTGATAGGGACACCTGCATGCCAGCATCCTATGCTGGTGACCAGCAATGCAAGTGCAAATTAATGAAATATTCACATACAATTTTCTGCACCAAAACTATTTGTACTAAGCACAGTGATTTAATCACTTGAATTCACTTTGGTGTGAACAAGCCAAAATCAAACTTTAGGTAACATAAGTAATACTTCAGGTGTTCATGTGGCAGCTAACACATTTTTAACTTACAGATAGATAAGTACTTCTATTATATTTTAATACATTTACATTTTTGCTTATTTATATTTGATATATATATTGAAAATATTTATGATGGATTTATTTTCAGTGTAGTTAAAAGTGTGGCTGTTTTGAGTGTTTTCAGATGTGGACAAAGAGATTAGGTCTGGCGTTAAACAAAATGAAGTCGATATTGATACACCATAGAAAATTCATTTTAGCCAACGTCTTGGCTGGATACTCTTCAGCTGGGAAGTGGGCCCAGTACGCTTGTAACAGCCATCATATTGTTTTGTTGCTTATCAGGTCAGCGTTCTCTTCAGTCTGCCCTGTGGCTGACACTCAATGAAGTGATAAATCTTGGCCCTGGTAAAAACGGGTCTTCCTGTTGTCACTCGTGGCCTGGAGTGTACAGAATGTAAACATATTTATACAAAGCACCTTTATACCAAGAGAATATGGAGGCCATCCCTTCTCAGGAAGTAGAGGGGTGCTTCTACATGTATGACTATGCTTGAAATGGAACACTGACATGCACAGACCGGGGGCAGCAGGGGCGCAAATCTAAAGGTGCCCTTTTGGTTGTCCAGAAAAAGGGGAGAAATGTTAACAATGAAATTAAAATAGTTAAATAAAACTAAATTAAAATCTCCTCATAATCTCACAATAAGAGTAATAATGTGTTATGAGATTTCTTTGTAAATCGCAGGTGTATTAAATACAATTAAGCGGAGGTGCCTTTAAGAGCATGCGCTACAGCAGATCGGGGGCAGATTCCTATCGCAAGTGATCCTCCCTATGCCTTATACTTACTCCGAACTGCAGAGCCCTTGAAGTGGGTACTCTGAAGGAAACAAGGCATTGCTGTATGAATGTACCCTTTGCTAACAGTCTTGTGGAAGGGCCCTCCGAGAAAAGATTCATTTTCTCACTTTCGTTTTGAACAAGCTTTCGAGTGGCGTCCCTTCCCCCTGGAGTGCCCTTCAAGGAAGCAAAAAATGCAGTTTTGAATTCGCCCCAGAGCATCGAAGTGCTGTTACCTCAGACAAGTAACATGTCAGAAAATAAGTCCACTCCATGTATTTGTTGTAAGTTCATCAAAAGAATAATACTTGATTGCTACCGCATTTCCGATTTCACGTACCTCTAGTGTAGACAGATTTATTAATTAAAATGGGAACGGTCGTGTTGCTTTCAATGATATCAATTAAATTCATCTTTTATAGAATATTGACATAAACCAAAGGAGCTGTCTGGTTCAGCCCAAGCCAGTTTGGTTTTGTTGAAACTAATAAGCAATTAGACTAATCACTTTCAGAAAAATACCATTAGGCTTCCACAGTACCGCCGTTCCCTATACGCATATAACGCAGTCTGCGTAGGGCATCAACTCCCTAGGGGGCACCATCACACCCTAGGGGGGCACCAGAAACTCCCCCGGCTGCCCTTATTCACATGTTATACATTATTCAAGGACCCTGTAGCATTCACGGAACACAGTCGATTGCCTCACGCTTGCACTTTCTCATCGTGTCTTCACGCCATGCACCACATTACCAGGGTAATGCCATGGTACTGAATGATTGATCATGTTCATATTTCATGATACTGTCATGGTACTCCAAGGTACTTCAAAAAATACCATGGTTTTACTATAACACATGTCATAAACATGGGGTTATCACACACCATGTCTGCAAATAAATAAATAAACAAGTGTATTATCATGGTGCTTTTTGTGAGAAATATAACAGAATAGGCTATTATTTGTGATGAAGGAAAAATGGAAAACAATTATGTACAGTATATACTGTAGTATACAACTGTATAACTGTATATATGTAAGTATTTATAATTACAACTCATTAAAAAATAAATAAAAATAAAAATAAATCAGTGCCTTTTTATCCTTCCGCCCCTGTCCCTGCTAAGGTCTGTGCACCTCACTGGAATGGAACAATAACATATTACTTACTACATTAAAGTATATACTACATACACATATTTGAGGATGTGAAACTGTATGCACTAATAAAGATTTAAAACAGTAGTATGCTGAAGTACATTCACCTCACTATGTAGTATGCTGTGTGTAATTCAGCGAGTGTCATCCAACTATCATCTTGCAATTGAATACAGTTATTTTGCAATTCTAATCCAATTTTGCATTTGGTTCTTTCATTTCACCGGAAGTTGACTGCATTGCATTGGAGGATAAAGTAACTGACGCAGTGGATTATAATACTGATAAAAATAAATAAATAATGTCTAAAGAAAGAGAGCATAGTTTTTAAGTACACACGTGGTCCGTTTAGTTAACGTTTTCTTTATTTTTACAGGGTTAGTTCACCCCAAAATGAAAATCCTCTCATGATTTACTTACTTTAAGCCATCCCAGATGTGTATGACTTTCCTTCTTCAGCAGAACCAAAGTGAAGATTTTTATAAGCAGATTTCAGCTCTTTTTGTCCATACAATGTAAGTAAACAGGTGCCATTAGACTGCTGTAAAAAATAAAATTGATAATTAAAATGTATTAACGTAAAAATATTGCTTCCTGCCTGCGAGAAGTCAGAAGCGTGCGCTTTGTATGCAACAGAGGAACGAACGTCACGCGAGAGTTATGTCATTTCAAACAGCAATACAGCTATTTAAAGTTAAAAATGTTTTAATTATCGATTTGTTTCTTACACCAACATATTGGTTTGCTTCAGAAGACATTAATTGATTGACTGGAGTAATGTGGATTACTTTTAAACATCGTTCAAACGATGCCAGGGGGGCGCTGAGAGCAAATTATTAGATAGGGGGGTGTTAGGTTACAAATGGGGGTCGTTTATCAGTCATATTAATCGAATCGATCGTCAAGTTCCTCTTTGCATAAAAACATTTATCTAGACTTGGAATATACCAGTTCTCCATTATACGGGTTGGTATGCATTTGTACCGCAGTTCATCTGATTCTGAAGTGTCTGGTTTAGCAGCATCAAATAGGCAGGACAACCTCCGCTAATGCACCTGAATGGCTCTGTAGTTGGATACAGCTCAATGTACAGAGCAGAGCAGGTGCAGTTTTACTCACTCAAACTCTTAAACGCGCACCGTTTATCATTACAGCGCTGCGAGAACCAGTGAGAAGCACGGCACGAGAAACACGGAAAACATTTGAATTAGGCACAGAATTCTACATGACCACCCTTGAATTTACTATAGTAACACTAACTGTACTTTAGGCAGAAATAGATTCATAATACATATTATTATAATCACTACTTCAGCTCTATTAAATTTGTCATAGTCTACATTAGGGGAGTGAGATAATTTAATTCACTTTTGTTACAACTTATAAATGTAAATATTTTGTATTTATTATTTTTAAATGTGTTTAGGGTAGGCCTACTGTTTATAATTACAAAACTGCCATAGATTGTTCTATAGAAATCATGTTACATCTAACCATGGTTGAGAAGGTCTTACTATGGTCTACATACACCACTGTTAAAACTATGAATAAATAAATACATTTAAATTATCATATGGGCAAATGCAAAATACACTTTTTTAAGATGAAATAGAAATGCGTCAGTCCTAAATGTGTCAGTCCTTTAGCTTAAAAAACATGCTAAAATATATTTTTTGAGTGTAAGAAAATATAACTGGGATATGAAGTAGGGGGGCGTTCATCCAAAAAAGGTTGAGAACCACTGGCTTAAAGGTAAGTACATCAGCTAACCCTTCAAGTAGACAGTTTCGAATCAAAATAAGTTGCAATAGCAACCAATAACTGAATCAAATGCATTTAAATGCTAATCTGGGAAGTAATCATTAAAAAATATATATTAAATTTTTGTGTCCCACTACTATGTACTAACATTAAAATGCAGTACATACAATACAATGTGCTTATTGTGTAACTATATGTTGTTTGGCAAACTTCTCACAAGAATTACATTTGCTTCTACTGAGGCTAAGGTATGGGTAGGTTTAGGGGTAGAGTTTAGATTAGGGTTAAGGGTTGGGGTAGGGTTAGGTTTAGGGTTAGGGTTAGGGGTTAGGTTAACAGTGTAATTACAGATGTAATTAAAATGCAAAAACACATATGTACATAATAAGTACATTGTATCAAATGCTTAATGTAAGTACATAGTAGTTAAAGACACCTAATATAAAGTGGGTCCATTTTTTGTTTTAATAATATTATTTTATTAATATTAGCAATGCACCTTAATACCGTAATACTGTGATATTTTTGTGACAATTATTTTACTGTAAAAATTTAATACTGTTACACCCCTAATTCCATGAAAATGTACATGTTCACAGTATACATACTATATACTGCAGGATTAGAAAGAGTAAAATGGTATTATGGAATTCCCACATAACCAATGGCTATGTTCCTAATGGAATAGTAACATATTGCTTACTGCATGCTGTGCAGTACTCTATATACTACAGACTGCATACTATTAAGTAGGCTATATTATTGTCACATAACATGAACTCACCACAGTGCTGTTAAATTGAGGGAGTGGCATCCGGTTATCATTTCTGAAGTAAACACAGTTATTTTGTTATTTTTAATTGCAAACAGTTGGTATCACTTCTGGTTCATTTGTCACTCTCAAAATGGAAGGTCAAGTCAAGCTCATATCCTCTTAAGAAGGTCCAGGAGTGCTTTTACACTCTTTTATCGGTATGTGCTGTGAATGGTGGCAGGTGGGTAGCGTTTCATTGGCTGGCAAAAGTAGAAAATGTTTCTGTAGCGTTGCTTAGTGGCTCCTTCAGTGTTTTCAAACCGAATGGGTTGAGTTGTTAAATACGTTAAGCATGAAGAAGGAGGTGTGTTTGTACATATGTATCAAGAGAGAAAGAGAGAGAGTCAAGGAAAAGGTTTCAGCCTTTCTGAGATCTTTTCTATCTTAATCTGCCCTCTCAATCATCCCATTTAAAGACTGATCTCAGAACAGCCCTTAAGAGCACCTGTTTCTATATTTACAGACTACACCGCTGCAGGTGAATGTGTGTATATGTGCACGATATGCCGCATACTCTCACACTTTTGTCCTATAGATGTGTGTGCGTGTGTGTGTGTGTGTATGTGCATGTGCGTATGTCCCAACGTCCGCGGGCATTGACTGGGTCACCTCTCCATTAGGGTGTGTTGTCATGGTGATTAATGACTGGTTCTATCATCTTTAATGCTGGTGGTAATGACGCGGGGTCCCATGCCGCCCACAGTAATCGCGTGATGTATGAGTGCACCGAAACCCCGGAGCAGAGGTAAAAACTAAACACATACACACACACACACACACACACACACACACACACACACACACACACAGTCATTGATGTTTACTCACAAAATTATAAGTAATGAACTGACCTGTGTGCCATAAGTGATACATTATATTTCATAATACGTATTGAATTAGTATTTTATTTAGGGTTTAGATATGTTGGGTTTAGCACGTACATTATGGGTGTTTCTTCAACTGTGGGCACTTTTGGCCCTGTGTACATTTAGAAAATAAACTCTCTTATAAAACACTTTTAACACTTTCACTAGTATTTAATTTGTGTACTAACAATGTCCAACAGTTTATGTACATGCATAGTGTACATACACTAGTTGTATAATGCCATTTTTTATTATGTCAGTTCCCACCACAGTGTCATTTCCACCACATCTTAAATTATAAATCGTTTAAACAACATTCTGTAATGGAAATGACGTCAAACATTTTTGGAATAAAATAACAGACTCTTTTGTCTTGGTAAGGATAATTTCATAGCTAACATTTTATGTATCCTAAAACACACAGTGTTTTATTTATTTATTTATTTATTTATTTATTAATAGAATTTGGCAAAATAACAGCTTGATTGGAAATGCTGCCCAATAAAATATTTTGTTCACAAGTTATATTTACCTTAATTTTTCATTGTTTTCTTCAAAACATAATTTGTTCCAGATTTCAATTCAAGCATGATCTTCACTGACACTTTTATTGTCTTGTTTAACAAATACGTTAACTTTCAAAAAAACTGTATAAGGGCCCAAAATGTTTGGTATGGTGGAAATGATGCCACAACTGTGGGACAAAACTTTATTTTGTTTTAATGAATATAATTGATCATTTTCTGAGTCTATCAATAAAAATTGTAGATTTTCACACATTAAATATTGAAGTGGTTTGTTTATTTCACTCTTTGTTTAGGATATCATAGTTTTAAACATAATTTTTTTTTTTATAATAGATTTTTGTAGTTTATTATTGAAAAGGGATTTAAAAGAACCAAACATACGTGCATATAATGAAAATATTAACAATATTACACCATGTCTTTATATGCACACACTTAGTCACCAATGCTTTTAAATGCCACTTTGAGGGTGGAACAGGAAGTGATGAGTTATTTTCTGTATTAAATGACAGGAAATGCTCCTATTCTTTAGTCTTCACAGACTGTGAATGTTGGGTGTAAGTGACATCATCACTGGGACATTTATAGGTTGTGTCACTGTTCTGTTCTTAAATGTCCTGTTCTAATCAGGGATGTTCTATAGGTGACTTTTCCCTGAAACAATAATATCCATTTATCTCTATGACATCATAATTGCCAGTCTGTCTATACTGATGTTATCTGTTCAATTGAAGGTGGGGTATTTTTGTTTTGAAGGATTCTACTGTTCTAGATTACAGGAAATCCTGGGTTTCTCACCGGCTTCACACAAATTTTTTTCTATTTTACTTATATACATCATCTTGTTCCATATAAATGTTTCTTATCCTAATCAATTAATTCTAAGCAAACAAAAACAAACCTCATAAAATTTAAGGAAAGTTCCTAAAACCTCACCACTGACTCATGCCAAACCATATTTTTATCTGCAATCTAATACTTAAACTGGTGCCATTTTTTAAGAAACAGACCACATTCTGCACTTCACTTTGGTATATTTTTCTATAGGGACGTTTACCTTTCAGAAATATACAGTATATGTTTATAGACCCAAAGAAATCCCCCGCACTGCTTTTGAGTGTCCTGTACCGTACCTTTTTTCCCCCTCGTTTCTTTAACAGGCAGGATAAAGCTGATCAGTTGGAGCGGCAGGAAGGCAGGGTTGGCAGAGGAGAGATTGAGTTACCTTTAAAAGCTCAGTGTTTGAAGAGTGTGGCCAACTAACTTTCAGTCTCTCTGTGGGCAGGAGCAATTTAAACGGCCCTGCTCAGATGATTATTTTGTCCTCTCGTGCCTAGTGGATCCACAGGCGTATGGTGGAGGACCTAACCTGGACCTCAGCTGTCATTTTAAAGTACATACGCACGCGCGTGCGTGCAAGCAATGCCACTAAGTAAAATATTGTAAATGGCACACAACATAGCATCTGGAAAGACTTAGCATAGATCACCTGTGATTCAGAGTCACAAGTAATATCTTTATGAAGCTGAAGGCATCAAGTTTGGCAGTATCATTCTGAAGAAATGTGGCTTTCTAAATTTCAATGAATGATGTTGATCTACTCTCCACAAGGGCCTGTAAGATGCATTGGGCAAAGTCATGTTGTCAAATTGTGTCACTGTAGACCATTATTTACCACTATTACTTTGAACATGTTATTCACCTTTGAGAGCACCACAGTCTATAACTGTACACAGTACTCATAAATAAAGAAGGCTGTCATAATTTACACTATAATTAATGTCCCTTTCAGTTCTGTAGCATTAATGACCCTTTCCAGATGTGGGCTACCATGTAATCACTGCTGTCAGGCAAATCCAGAACATTTCTGATTTTACTCAAAAATTGTTAACCATTCAGTCCTTGCTATAGTGAGTAGGAAATATTGTCTAATGCTACTTTAGAATTTGCTTCTTGTTTTCATGTAAATTACACAGACCAAAGAAAAAGCATGTTTGTCTTCATAATCGTCACACATATTCAGGTCTGGCTCCACTCTGGAATTCGGTCGTGTCTTGAAGGTTTGCTCAATTGTCGCAAAGTGTCGCAAGAATCACTTTTGCTGTTATTAAGATTAGGTTTAGGGGTAGTTTTGGGGTTTCTTCAAATCCGGCATTCCAAATAAACACAATAAACACACTGTTGAATGTGACTCAAGTAATACTTTGTGACAATCTAAAGTTACCTTCTAGACACAACATTAAATGTCCACGTTTCACAATCCAATAAATTCCCAAAAAATAAAATCAATTTTTTTCTTGATGAATATCTTGTTGAATTCTAAATATGTTGCATTATGGAAGTAAAATGGGTTGCAAATGTTGTGTTCAGAAGTTTTTTAAAATTGTAATCACCTTTAAACTTTTTTCTTAAAGTAGGCTACAAATAAACTAATGTCTCAATTAATATGAGGTAATGGAAACTGCAAGTATAATAATTACAGAGTAACACATCGCAATTAGGTTTTATTTGTTAACAGTAAATGCATTAGATATCATGAACTAACAATGAAAAATATAATTTTACAGAATTTATTAAGCTTGGTTAATTTATAAAAATAAACATTTTCATTGTTTGTTCATGTTGGTTCATATTGCATTCATTAATGATAACTTAACATATAAAACTTTAAATGTTAACAATGCATTAGAATATGTAGAAATTAACATTACCAAAGATTATTAAGTATTGTTCATTGTTAGTTCATGTTAACAAATTTAGTTAATGTTAATAAATACAACCGTATTGTAAAGTGTTACCAATTACAGTAAGAAAATGCTGTTTAAAATAGTTTTAGATGAAGAAGGTGTGTCACATGGTAGGACACTGCTGACAATGCTTGAAATTACACGTCAACTACCCACATAACTATGCGTAAATGTTTATTAGTGTAACAACATCAGTGAAAACAAAAAAGATGCCAAGAGTATATGTGCAAAAGTGAATTAAAGTTAAAACATCAGTGAAAATTAGGTAGCTACAGCAATAATAATGGGAAAAAATTATTTTTAGATCAAAATTACATATTTTAAATTGGGTAAATAAACACAACACTTCGAATATATAAATAAAAAATAAACAAATATAAATATATGTAACATATTAACACATACCTCTCAAGAGCAGATATTTGCAGATAGAATAGTTTGGTTATTTTGCAGATTAATGGCTCATATTTTCACTCTGTGTGAGTTTTTCTGCGTCTTTATGTCGGCAGTGTCTGAATTCCTTCCCCAGATTTTTCTTGACAAAACATTACAAGCCCTCTGCTTTGACAGGCACTGTTTCTGCCATCCGCTAATCAAAGTAAGCCTCAAACACTCAAATAGCCACAAAGTAATATTTTTCATGACATTTTTTCTGCATTTCTGTTGGGTGTGAGCATTATACAAGAAGGTGTAATCTCTGTCTAATAATACTGTGATAAGAAGTGGCACTTCCCAGCAATGTATTACTGCATGAATATATTGTGCAAATTAGTGTGTTCTGCTTATAGCTTTACTGTTTGCCGATTTTATAAACACTGGTTATTGTAATTGTTGTAACTTTCAGTTAATTTGCATTTGGTGATTATTCGTCTTATTTGTTGTTTTTGGCCAGGCGGCCACCTTTATTGCTTATATGATGGGCTGGCCATGGATACGTTTTTTGGTTGCATTCATAATACTGTAGGCATTAGTGAAAAAGAGAAGAGGTTTTTGTAGATGGTAGTTAATGGGATAAGGCCCAAAATATGCTGAATGAATTGGATGACCCTGAATCTGAAGGCACCGTGTAGCGTAAAGCTCCCGCTGAACGCTAGGAATGTGAGGTGACAGGAAGATGTGCAGGAACGGTGGCCCAGCCCTCATTAGCACTCACCAGTACCTGTCACAACACGTTAGCCACAGCAAGCTAGCCACAGCATGTTAGCCCCATCGTGACTTATGCACAGCAGGTTAGCTCCAAGCGTGTTAGCAACGGCACATTAGGTAGAGCATGTTAGCACTGTGTGTTAGCTTTTAGCCACAGCCTCTCAGGTCCCAGTGCATCAGCGATGCCAGGTTAGACAGAAGAGTTACAATATAACAGAGGTATGTTAGCATATTTACGAAGGCTAATTCGCCAAAGAATGACAGGAAACTTTTGTGGAGAGAGCCCTGCTGAAAAGGCCACCTTAAACCAGCCTAAGGTTGTTTCCTGGTCTTAGATGGTATCCAGGCTGGTTTTAAATGGGTATTGGGCACTTGTCAGCTTGGAGATCAGCCGGTTGAACAGCTAAACAAGCTGAACACCAGCTTGGCTGGGCATTCAGACCAACTAAACCAATTACACAAACCATCTTAAGTTGGTCTATGTTGTTGATTTCCAATAGGAAGTGAAACAGTGTGATCGGGACGTGATGCAGTCTGGACTTGAACCTACATTCCCAAAGCACCATGGCTTTTATGTGTCAAAAACATGCCCTACTGAAAGCAAAAACAGCTAAAACCAGACTAAACTGGTTTGCTGGTCTTAGCTGGTCTCCCAGCCTGGTTAGCTGGTCAGTTTTCTGGTTTTAGAGAGGTCTTTGGCAGTTTTTAGCTGGCCAAGCAAGGAGACTAGCTAGACCATCTTGACCAGGCTGCGAGAGACATCCTTAAACCAGATCAGGCTGGTTTACGTTTTCTTTTTCAGCAGGAAGGTCCTTGTGCCAAGGCCCTGAGGAGAGTAAAAACTGTTGTTTAAAGCCTTTAATTCCTATCAAGGAGTTGTTGGTCATGCTGGTGTTGATGTGTCAGCAAACCTTTCATATACAGTATCATATGTCTGAGTCCCAGAGGGGACAGTATTTGTGGACAGACAATATGTAGACTTCCCTCAACAGCCACGCGCTAGTTTTCCTCTCCAAGCAGAGCAAGAGGTCACAGGTCAGCAGACAACATCCTCCCTGTATTTAGCTCATTATTAACCCAAGCAGCTATAGCATCCGCTGTTTTCGCACTGGATCCTCTTCGCTGGGGTCGACAGAAAAAAAAATGGGAAAACGGAAGCATAAAAGTGTCAGAACAGTGAGTCTAAGAATTGCTCAGCTCTTCCCGATGGATGTCACCACCCGTATCCAAACATTCAAAAGAGGCCTCAGAAGGAGGATGGGTGGGTGTAACCGGCAAGGCCGCAAGTATGATTATCACCCCAGATCCCTTCTTATCCAGACTGTATTAACTGTTATCGCAGACGTAAAACACTTTCCCTTTCCCTGTGTTTGTTTAACTGCCCTGCTGGTCAAATATTTTGATATGGCACTGTGTATATTTACCCGTATATGCATAGGGTTTGTGGCATGTTAGAGGCTGGTTGCGGATGAGAAGTGTGGGTCTTCAAAAACAAATCAAACAAAAGTACTTGTTTTTAGCGCTAAAACAGGTTTAATACTATGTTTGCAAATGTATTGAATTGAAATTGTATTGTATTCCTAAGGTAAGCATCACTATTACAATTGCTTATAATTAAGATCCTAAGCATTAAACTTTGATGTGTAACTTGCAGTGTTTTTGCTATAGACGTTCAATGATACCTTAAATTGCACAGCTACAGTAGATGAAGGTTTTACCCTGGTAAACAATAAAAAAAATCCCATATACTTACTTTGAAGCAGGGACCTAAGCCAGTTCTAGGGACCAGAATGTCATAGACATGGGGATTGTCTCTTTTGACTTGGGCCAGTGTACAGAGGCCCCTGGGGTTCCTCTGAGTGGGGTGAAATTTGAGGATTTATCTTTAAATTGCTAAAATGGAATAATGTTGTCTTTATTTCTGTTTAGGAGGTGGGGAGGACTTTTCTCTTTTCGCCTCTGATGACCTGGAAGAAGTTGTGCAAGTGTCTGATGCGGATCCAGTCACATTGGCCAATCCTAATGACCTTCCTTCCCCTGGCCTATCGAGTGAAGCGCTTTCCCCAATTGACTCCTCCCCCTTCCACCCATCTTTCCACAACTCAATGTACTTGTCAGGGGAGGGGTTCAAATCAGTGCCTCCAGATTTTGAAGTTCGGGAGTCGGGTCTTTCCAGAGGAAACCTGGGCGTCTGGAGCCGGAGAAGACTGGAGGCAGGAGAACATCTTGGACCCTATGAAGAAGCATCAAGACACAGCCCAGAAAATGTGTCCCAAACATGGGAGGTAGGATCAAACGATACATTTGTAAAGTATTCTCTTACAGAGGTCTGATAACAGGCTTACTCAAGACTTTAAAGAAAATCTTCACGCGGTTAGGGATGAAAGTGCAGCAGATAACATGGGCTCATGGGCCGCTTGTCGGACTGAGAGCTTTGCTGTCATCAGTAGCAAGGCTGTGTGATTAACCCTGGCCTTCATGTTTTATGATGGAACACCTCTACTCCACTCTGTGATCTCACACTAACCCCAGTTAACTGTTGCCGTAATCCCATTAGTCATGATTACTAGACAGGCTGTTGGTCAGTGTTATGCCAATTCCTACATAATTTCAACAAACCAATATCCTTGAAAAAAATGTAAATGCCACTGCTATCAAAAAATATGACTAGACTAAAGATTTCACGCTCATATTCTGCCCTACAAAGGCAAGACCCAGTAATTACACCAACACTGTAATTTTGTCGTGGATTTTGTTATTATTTCAATTTCCACGCTCCATTTTCTCTTAATTTAAGCATAGCTAAGTGAAACCTGTCTGTCACAGGACAGATCATAATCTAAGGCTTTGTTAACACTGTGGCCGAATCTTAAATCTTATGTGGCCAGATCAGATTTTTAAACTGAATCATTTTAAACTGAAGTCGCTTTTGCTAGCACTTCCACATTGGCTGCCACAGTACTGGTGCAAACAACGCAAACCATGTGTGAGGCTTTAGCAATGAGTGGTTTGCCATTGATTATATTTTTCATGAGGGCAGTAGGGGTTGCACTGACAAGTCAAATAGTCACGTTTTCCTTATGAATACTACTGAATCGTCCAATCAGTTATTGCTATACTAATGAATATAAATGACTCTTCCTCTGCCAACCTATGTTACTGAAATTCATCAGTAGGTGTGGAGGCCGATGACTCTGCACTGATAGATCAAAGTGGCTGAAATGTTTTTTGATAAAGATGACACAAACACTACAGTAACCTCCAATATATGCATAGTGGCCAGCAAATATAACAGAAATACTAGTGCTAATCATTCAAAAAGGCTCCCGCTAGTGCTAGTTAGTGATTTTCAACATAACCAGCACAACTTTGCTGTTCTCTCCTTCAAGAACATGATTTGGCAATAGTTAGAAAAGCACTACAAGTTGAGGTACGATGACATGACTGAATGCATCTCAATCCTGCACACTATATCCCGTGTTTGCCCGTAATCATCTGTGCAAGCGGCTGCAAGAGGAGGGGGAACCACCTGCAGCTACAGTAATCCAGACATATAACTAGCAAAAACCCATACATTGTAGCGAACTTACAACTATCTGTTGTATATTGTAAAATTTATTTAGTAGGGGAGTGGATTTTCTGGCCCACTCGGGGGGGGGGGGGGGTGTGCAACCCCAAACATATTGAACACTGAACACATTTATAGCAGACAGCAGCATAAAAAAAGGAATGTCTTCTTGCCGCAATCCCTGACATAACCCGTTGCACAGTGAATTACGAAAAAAGACCCCACATGAAATACCATCTGATCGTTCAGACTGAGATGCATTAACAAAAATAAAACTGTAATCAGATTTCAAACCACCTACAAGGAAATTTGGATTGGGCTTGAGAAAATCGGATTTCATGTGTTTTTCCTTGTTCGAATTACAAAAATACTAAATGCATTTGAGTTGGATTGGCAAAAAATATATATATATTTTTGCTTCCTTTTTGAAAGAGGCCGAAGAGACCTGGTTTCAGTCATAACTTAATTTTGGCACAGTGTGCAGTTACAGTGTTTTGGCTTTGCACGGCAGTATTGGTCACACTTAACTGGTGCATTTTCAAACAAATATGGTAAAAAATGAAACAACCACTAAATAGAAATGGACAAATTAGATCTCGCTGATATGGGTTGACCAACCGGTTATATAACATAAGTATATAAAAAACATATCCCATTGTTCTGTAAATGTGAGATGATAATGGATAGCTATAAGGCAACTATACAAAGATGGTGAATAAACTCATAAAGAGTCCTGTCTATATGCGAGCACAGATGCATGATAAACAATTCCCTCAGCTACTGTTTACTGCTGTCTAACAATGGTCTGTATAATTTACTTCTGTCGGTCTTTCTGGTCAAATGGCGCCATGACCTCACTCAGAGATTAGAGCAGTCAATGCTCCCCCTGTGTTGTCGTCATACTGGGAGGAGTCATAATCCAATGTGCCTCAACTTTCCATACTCAATCAAATCCTGACGCTTATAAATCCTGCTTTTAGCCTGGGTAAAGACCACTTCTTAGAGATGCCCCTCCCTGTGCCCTCCCAGTCTATCAGATAACGGTCAGTCTACTCTCCCAGTCAAAACCAGGGTCACAGGACAAGGCCAGAGGTCGAGTGTTGTCTTGGTCAGGGTCAGTTTAGGCTAATTTCACCAGGCCGGAGAGGTCACAGGAGGGGTATCAGGCTAATTGAAAGTTGAAATAGACCCCGTATTGCCCTGATAAAGAAATTTTAAGCCTCCTCCTAAGAGAATGACCAATTCAATTCCACAAGCCTTCAGAATGGCTAATAAGAGTGCCATAATGGCATTGCTGTATAATATTACAACAAAACTGCAGTCAAATTGTTACAATAAAAATGTTTATTTATGATTAGTTCTGGCGGACTCAGGTCGGATTTTGGTCTTTTTGTATGGTGACAATTTAAACATTAATAAGCCATTCCATGCTGTTTTTAAGAGAAGTTGTTAAAGTCTTTTATTTTATTTATTTTTTTTTTTTTCAGGATATGGAATTATGGTTTAAATTCGGTTGCTGTATGTAATTATGGTTAAATTTGACTCAATACTGTTCTAATTAGCTTGCGTGATGGTTCTTTTTGGAAAACACAGCATTTAAACTTGCTTTTTAATTTTTTATGGAACAGATTTTTTTAATTTAATGGAGGATAATTCACTGAAAAATGACAAATCCTGTCATCATTACTCACCCTCATGTTGTTCCAAACCCATATGATTTTCTTTCTTCCATGAAACACAAAAAGAGATGTTAGGCAGTATGACAGCCTCAGTCACCTTTCACTTTCATTGTTTGGAATAATCTATAAAAGTCTATAATCTCATTTTGTGTTCCACAGAAGAAAGTAATAGGAGTTTAGAACAACATGAGGTTGAGTCAATGATGATAGAATGTACATTTATGTGTGAGCTATTCTTTTAAATTTTCTTTTCCCTCCTACACATGGCCCTTGTGGACAACAGCAGTCCTACATGTGCAAACATTAGATTTTAATATGATTGAAAAGGCTGCTGTCTACTAATGTTAGATTTACAGTCTCTTGAGCAAGCAGTCTCTCTTTTTCTCGCTGTCTCTCTTTCCTGTTCATTCCCTATATAAGGAGATGAAGAGAAAAATAAAGGTTTCATGAATTTTAATTCCTCAGTAATTTATTACACGCTTGAATAATATGTATTTAAGAAACTGAGAAGCCAAAGAGAGAGAGAGAGAGAGATCGAGGATGGATGACAGCGAGGCACAGCAGTGTTGTATCACTATGTTTAAGTAGCTGGTTGACAGCAGCCCATAACTCTCACCATTAAGTAAATAAGTTTTAAAGAATTTATGATGAAGTGCGGCATTATTCAGAGCGGATATTCAATGATGACATGGACACATTAAATATGGTAAATGGCATTAAGCATCTCTCTCAGCCATTTCCTCTCGTTCTCCTCTACACCCCCTCCCTCCGCCCCAGCGTGTGATAAGCCGTCAATATGCCAATATGCAAGAGACTGTAAAAATAAAATTGATTTGCTAAATGTGAGTTAAGATAGATCTGTTTGCTTTTATCATCAATTCTGCTGTGGGAAAGAGTGATGTCACCAGCTAGGGTACGATGAAGACAAAACCCATCTGGTGGCTTTGATGAAGTGTGTGTGTGGGGGGGGGGGGGGTTAGGACGTTAGGACGTTCAAGCCACAAGTACTGGAATGTTTGTACAGATCTATGAGCATGTTTGAACATAGGTTTTGTGTGTGATTATGTAAAGGTGTTTGTGTGATTGTGCATAAGCGTTTGTGCGATTTGTACATAGGTGTTTGTGTGATTGCGCACAGGTGTTCGTTTGATTGTTCACAGGTGCTCATTTGTTTGATTGTGCACAGGTGTTCGCTTGTTTGATTGTGCACAGGTGTTTTTTGTGTGATTGTGTACAGGTGAATGTTTGAATGATTGTGTGCAGGTGTTTGGGTGATTGCGCACAGGTGTTTGTTTGATTGTGCGTAAGTGTTTGTGTGATTTTGCATTGGTTATTGTTTAATGTCTGCGCAGGTGTTTGTATAATTGTACACAAGTGTTTGTTTGGGGGGGTGATTGTGTACAGGTGTTTGTGCACAGGTGTTTGTGAGATTGTGCACAGGTGTTTGTGGGATTGTGCACAGGTGATTGTTTGAATGATTTTGTACAGGTGTTTGTGAGATTGTGCACAGGTGTTTGTTTGATTGTGCATAAGTGTTTGTGTGATCTTGCATTGGTTATTGTTTGAATGTCTGCGTATGTGTTTGTATAATAGTACACAAGTGTTTTTTTGGGTGATTGCGTACAGGTGTTTGTGCACAGGTGTTTGTGAGATTGTGCACAGGTGTTTGTGAGACTGTGCACAGTTGATTGTTTGAATGATTGTGTACAGTGGTTTGTAAGATTGTGCACAGGTGTTTTTGAGATTGCGCACAGGTGTTTGTTTGTGTGATTTGCCGCATGTGTTTGTGTGATTGCACACAGGTGTTTGTTTGTGTGATTGTGCACAGGTGTTTGTGTGATTGTGCACAGGTGTTTGTGTGATTGTGCACAGGTGTTTGTGAGATTGTGCACAGTTGATTGTTTGAATGATTGTGTGCAGTGGTTTGTAAGATTGTGCACAGGTGTTTTTGAGATTGTGCACAGGTGTTTGTTTGTGTGATTTGCCGCATGTGTTTGTGTGATTGCGCACAGGTGTTTGTTTGTGTGATTGTGCACAGGTGTTTGTGTGATTGCGCGCAGGTATTTATGTAATTGTGCACAGGTTTTTGTTTTGCTTGATTGTACACAGATTGTGTACGTTTTTCTTTCTGTGATTTTTCAGAGGAGTTTGTGTGATTATGACCATTTTTGCTTGTATGATTGTGCACAATTGTTTGTTTGTGATTGTCTGAGTGCTGTGTATGCAAATTAAAGTTTGTGTATTTGTGGTGTCAGTGGCTGTTCTGGCTTACTTGGTGCCCTAGGCGAGATCCGACGTGGCACCCCTCTTAATATCAACAACAACAACATGAGAAACAGATCAATATTTAAGTCCTTTTTATACTCTAAATCTCCACTTTCACATCTGAAAATCACATTTGATGCCTGTTTAGTTTCACTTTCACGTCTGAATGTGTAAGTGGAGATTTAGAGTAAAAAGAGACTTCAGTATCTCACCCACATCTAACACGTCGCTTCTGAAGACATAGATTTAACCACTGGAGTCTTATGGATTACTTTTATGCTGCCTATATGTGCTTTTTGGAGCTTCAAAGTTCTGGCCAAATTTCACTTGCATTTTATGGACCTACAGAACTGAAATATTCTTCTAAAAATATTCATTTGCATTCTACAAAAGAAAGAAAGCCATGTTTCTGGAATGTCATGAGGCTGAGTAAATGATGAAAGAATTTTCCTTTTTGGGTAAACTATCCCTTTAAATAAAAATAACTAGACAATGAATATAGAAATGAAGTAACTATATATATATATATATATATATATATATATATATATATATATATATATATATATATATATATATATATATAGGTACCCTGTTGTGCTGCCCCAGAGAGCGTTGCCGCCCTAGACGACTGCCTATATCGCCTATGCCAGGATCTGCTACTGTGTGGTGTAAGGGGTTGGGTAAAAACAGTGTGTCTGTGACAGAATTTGTCTCTGATTGTGCACAGGTGTCTGTTTGTGTGTATGATTGTGTGGTTGTTAGAGGCAATTTTAGAGGCCAGAAGCTCTTTGAAACACCATCATAAATTTGAACCCTTACTCTCTCTGTGTGTGTGTTTGAGTAATGAATGCTTTTGAATTACGAGTTCAGATGACTTCAGTAAATAAAACAGCCACCTGCTTCACCAACACACAAACACACACACAAACACATAAAACAATTTTTCCGGGCATAGAAGTTTGGTAGTGGGCTGACAACACTGGAAAGGTGTGTGTGAGCATATGTTTCTTATATGGCCTGTATGCATGTGTGTGTGTGTGGGCAGGTTTGGGTGGTTTATGAGGACATTTTTTTAGGTTACAAACTGGCAATTACAAGTGTATTATGCTATAAATGTGGTTTATGAGGACATTTCTAGTGTCCCCTTAATTCAAATTGCTTAAAAACATACTAAATTATGTTTTATTGAAAATGTAAAAATGCAGAAAGTTTTTTGTGAGGGTTAGGTTTTGGATTCCTGCATTTAGCCACTGGAACAATCGTAGCATGTTTCCGGACTTGTGGGACCGTTTGCATCTGAAGTGAAATGTTGAAAATAGATGAGAATATGCTACTTAGTTGTGAACTGCATGACTTCAGCACTTTACCACAAATATTATCTGGTCCAGGTCTTTTATTTACCTTTATCTGAGTAAAAAGCCTAGCCACTATAGATGCATCAATATTAAAAACATTTGTGCCTTGCAAGACAACATACCTTTCTTCATTTTGATCCCTGTTAAACCTTAGATAAAATTTGTTCAAATCATTAGTTAAATGCACATTAGAATTATACCCATCCAGATAGACCATATTTCTTTTACCCTCTTGTAGTCCCGTCATTCATTTCATACCATCCCACAAAGCCCTGAGATCAGAATTTGTATTTATATTTATGTTTCGCTTTTTCAGTTTCTGCCCTTACCTCTTTCCTGATAACAGAATAAGCAGTTCTGTCACCACTTTTAAAAACAACCCCTTTTCTTCCTAAGCAGAATTTTCAGTTTACTGTTAATCCAAGGCTTGTTATTCGAATGACAGGTGACCACCTTAATAGCAATTACATTATTAACACAGAAAGAAATAGAACTACACACAACATCAGTAAGTTCATCTAAATGGTCAGAGGACTTTTGAAAAACAGGGTTGCACTCAAAGCAATCCTGTAAGGCCATTATATTGTCCTCATTCCACTCGGGACCTTTTGTGTCTCTGTGCCTCTTCTGCGCAATACAGTTTTGTAGGTTGGAAGCAAGCGCACGACACTGTGATCCGAGTAACCCAGCGGAGGGTCAGCAACAGATCTATAGGCCCCCTTGATAGACCCGTAACATAGATCAAGAGTTTTATTGCCCCGAGTATGACAAGTAATGTACTGATGAAAGTGACTTAGTGCTTTTTTACAATCACTATAGTTAAAATCACCCATTAAAAAGCATGGAGCATCAGGTGAAATGGACTGGAGTCTCTGCAACATGGAAAAAATCACTTCAAATGCAGTTTTGGCATTTGCCTTGGGATGAATGTACACAACCGTCAGGAAAACCTGAGGAAATTCCCTGGGCAAGTAATACGGTTTCACCGATACCGACAGTAATTCAGTTTCTGGTAGGCAAATCCTCTCCCGTACAGTCACATTATTGCACCACCGAGGGTTAATATAAAAACATACTCCACCTTCATGTCACTTTCCTGTCATTTCTGGATCACGGTCCAATCGTACTAGTAACCAATTCCATCAATATTGAGGATAGAACATGTATCGTTGTCCGTCAGCCATGTCTCCGTGAAAGCCATCACACACACACGTCCCTAAACTCGTGAGTATTAGAAACACGGGCCTGAAGTTCATCAGTCTTGTTTTTAAGAGATTGGACATTAGCGAGGACTATAGAAGGCAGAGGCAGGCGTTTTTTCCCAGTCAGCTTTCTCACACGCTGTCTCACACCACCCTTCTTACCCCATGTTCTAGTTTTGCTTACCAACGCGCAGTTTCTTCCAGAGATGTTCTCAGAAAATTAACAGTGGTTAGAGACACTGATATCATATGAGGAGAGTTTATAAAAATGGCCCAACACCAGATTATTCCTGTTAAATCCCAGGAGAAACTCTTGAGTATACTGGATCCTATTTGATAATGTCTCAGCCACAAGGTTAAAAAATAAAGTTACAAATAAAGTTAAAAACATCAAAAATGTGTGTGTGCATGAGTGAGTGTGCATGCATGTGGCTGGAGATTAAGAGTGCCAGTGAATAGGGGTGAGGGATTATGCCTCCTCAGCATGCCTGTCCCCACACTCCTCTGAATTTTCATCCCACTATCTTGGTCTCTATCCTCTCTCTCTCTCTCCCTCTCTCTTTTGTCCTGAAACACTCTCTTTCTCCCTCTCTGTCCCTCTGTCTGTCACTCTCTTGCTCTCGTCCACTCGATCTGTCATTCTTCCTCAGAAATATTTATCCGCTCCTTGTCTACCCTCATTCTTTCCCTCTGATATATATTCCTCCTGTCTTTTTCAGGGCTCGAAAGGAAGTTTAATCCCTGTCTCAGGGAAACTGACATCACACATACAAAACCATTCAGAGAGACTTCTTAAACTCACCTCATGTGTTTTTACGAAGCATTATGTTTTCAAGTATTCACTGAGAACGTCTCCACTTATTCACCCACTCATTCTCAGGAGGATGGAGAGAAAGAGCGAGAGAGAAACAGGTTTTCCTGTATTGGGACTCGACTGGCAGAGAACTACAGTGTACAATACTGGCACAATTTCCCTGTCACTTTATTTAAAGGCAACATAAAATTTACCCTGTTTACTTATTGAGCACAATTAATCAGTGCATATTATTCTAAAGAAAAAAAGTTTATCAAATGTATTGACGTTCTCCGCCTTTAAAATGGTTTATGCTTCTGTTGAAGCCATTCATCTGTGTTAATATTTTTTATTCTTTTATTTTTTTATAGCTGGTATTTTTTTTTATTTCTGGTGAAGAACTGCACTATCCATGATCCTGCAGAGAATGGTTAACCAATCAGAGAACCAGATGCAATCGAGTCGGTCTCCCTACACTCTCAAACTACTTATATATTTGTAAAATCTGAATATTTTGCATTAAACGTATAATATATTGTTTCTTTACTTATGGTCCATGACTTTAAATCAATAGTTTTGAATTTTCATATTGTTTGTAAATTTGATTATCATTCGCAATCCTGCATGGGATTGTAGTTCTTTCCCTCATTAAAGACATGAAGTACACAGTCTTGTACCTTTGTCTTTTTGGTCTAATTTTCAAATACTTTAATGTATTGTTGTGATTCACCTCGGAGCTGGTTGATGGCTTGGAGCTCTTTTTTGAAATTCCTATGAAAGAAATGAATGGGAAAAATACTTCCAAAACCAAGACGGCTGAAATGTGGGCGACACTATTGCCCTCTATAGGGATGTTTGCCTTAGCATCATGAAATGGCATTTACAGTGCATTTAACTTCTGTAATGGGACATTTCTGAGTGACAGAGAATGTTCAGCAGAAACAATAATGTAGTTTGGGACTCATCATTGGAATGTGGATGTCTAGCTATGATATTATATGTGGTGCTTTTCTTAGCAAGTTTGAAATGTGCTGTTGACCCAAAGTGTGAGGAAATGCACGGCTACTAAACAGCACTTTTCTCTTTCTTGCTCTCTCTAAGCAGGGTGGGGAAGTCTGTGTTAATTGCTTGTAGGGCTGGTATACAAATGATGTTGGGACAAAGCCACTTTTTAGGGTAAGGTGTGTGTTTGCATGTCACACTGCCAGGTGAGGGGGGTGTCTCTGAAGGTTATGACCTCATTAGATGTGTAAGAATGGGGGGGTGTGTTTGAGTTTCAGGGGGTTTACCTGCTGAAAAGCTCTGTGGGGAGGAGGGGGTGGGGTTTAATTAAAATTAACCTTACTTTTCTGTCTCTCTTTCTCACTCTCACAAGGAAAGAATTCCGACCTGTTGGGGGGTTTCCAAAAGATTGTTTTATAAACTCACACACACACACATGCACACATCCAGGCTCCAAAATTAACACTTTCCAAGCACTAAATACGAGTAAAATTTGGCTTTGGCGAATAAATAAAATCATTTGGCACTTGCAGTTACATGGCAATTCGCTGGTAACTTCAGAAACTGCATTAGGACCAGCACTGGAACAAAATACATGCAAGACTGAATGATGATATGAATCTTAAGTTTACGCATTTGGCAGACTCTTTTATTCAAAGATATACACTGATGAGCCAAAACATTATGACCACTCACAGGTGAAGCGAATGATGTTGATCATCTCCTAGCAAGGCCACATGTCAAGGTCTGGGTAGATTAGATGGTAAGCATACAGTCAATTCTCATAGTCAACATGTTGAATGCAGGAGAAATGGGCAGGAGTAAAGACCTGAGCGACTTTGACAAAGGCCAAATTGTTATGGCCAGATGACTGGGTCAGAGCATCTCTGAAATGGCAAGGCTTGTGGGGTGCTCCCATTCAGCAGTGGTGAGTACCTACCGACAGTGGTCCGAGGAGGGACAAACAACAAACCGGCGACAGGATGTTGGGTGACCAAGGCGCATCGATGCGTGAGGGCAGTGAAAGCTATCCTGTCTGGTCCGAACCGACAGAAGGTCTACTGTGGCACATGTCACAGAATATTTTTATGATGGTTACGGGAGGAATGTGTCTCAACACTGCGTAGCTGCAGACCAGTCAGAGTGCCCATGATGACCCCTGTCCACTGTCGAAAGTGCCTACAATGGGCATGCGAGTGTCGGAACTGGACCTTGGAGCAGTTGAAGAAAGTCGCCTGATCTGATGAGTCCCGTTTTCAATTACATCACATATACGGCCGTGTACGTGTGCGCTGTTTACCTGGGGAAATTATGGCACCAGGATGGACTGTGGGAAGACGACAAGCCGGTGGAGGGAGTGTGATGCTCTGGGCAATGTTCTGCTGGGAAATATTGGGTCCTAGCATTCATGTGGATGTTACTTTGACACATACCACCTACCTAAAGATTGTTGCAGACCATGTACACCCCTTCATGGCAACGGTATTCCCTGATGGCAGTAGCCTCTTTCAGCAGGATAATGTGCTCTGCCACACTGCACACATTTTTCGGGAATGGTTTGAGGAACATGATGAAGAGTTCAAGGTGTTGCCCTGGCCTCCAAATTCCACAGATCTCAATCCGATTGAGCATCTGTGGGATGTGCTTGACCAACAAATCCGATCCACAGCAGCTCCACCTCGCAACTTACAGGACTTGAAGGATCTGCTGCTAATGTCTTCTTGGTGCTAGATGCCACAGGACACCTTCAGGGGTCTTGTAGAGTTCTTGGTGGTTCGGCGCTGTTTTGGCGGCACGCGGAGGACCAATAGCATATTAGGCAGGTGGTCATAATGTTTTGGCTCATCAGTGTACATTTTTATCAGCAGGTGTGTTCCCTGGCAATCGAACCCATGACCATGGCATTGCTAGCACTTTACTGTACCATCTTCTACATTGATTCCAAACCAGGGGTACGTGTAATTTTGCTTTATTGAACCTAACAAAATCACACGTATGGCTTAAAGTAAAATAACACAGTTAGGGATGGCTTAACAGGTTGGTACTTATGGCAAAACAGGTTGAGAAACACTGATCTACCACAAAAACAAAAACAAAAATCTAGCCTATAGCGACTCATTGTGAAAGAGATAAAAATATGTTTTAATAAAAATAATCCAAACACAGTTTAATGGCAAGTAAAAAAAATTAAAAAATAAATAAATACTTACGCCAGTACATTTTCTAAATTAATTTTGGATACTGTACACATTTCATCGACTCACTCATCATGATTTCTGTTACAAATGTAGGAAACATAGGCAAGTGTAGTTTGTTGTGGTTGTGAAAAAGCTACGCTAACATCTGCCAACTTTGCTTGAGAAAATCGTGTTTCATTGTTTTTAACCTCTGCTCAGAAACCTGAAAAACATTCATTGCTGCCATCACTCAATGAGAGTAGCTAATAACATATACCCCCCCAATGCCGTCAAACCATGCCGAAGACAGCGAGCATTAAAGAAGTATTCCAGAAGTTTTCGGTGGAAATCTGTTTATATCACATTGTCAAACTGTCAATCACTACACCTGACGATTGTGTCAGGGTTAAACTTAAAACGTGATCGCCAGTCATTTCTGAGGTAATTTCCTAATTACGAAAATACTGCAGATGTGTACCAGTGACCTGGAAGCTGTTCAGTTTTTAAACAGACATGTTTGAGAAGTTTTGACAGGGTTTTTTGGTCTGTGGGGTTGCGTTGGATTCGATTCATGCCTCTCAACATCATGTTTGTAACCGAAAATGAAAGTTGATGGAAAACGTGCCATTAATATGAGGAAACAGGATTTTATTTCAACCATTCTTACTTTTTGGCGTATCGTGAATGTCTTAACCCTGTCTCACTCACCTGTCTGTCTCTTTATTCGCTCACCATCTTTTTTGCTATAATACACCTTCGGGTATGCGCCATTGACGTGAACAAAATCAAGGGTTAGGGGGGATAGAAATATAGTCTGCTCTACAGGCCGCATTTAATTCAATCTGACACATTTTTTAAAAAGTGATTCTATGAGGAATTTACACAAATTAATTCAACTAATTTCATGAATTAGGCCCAATATTGTTTGGTACCTGGTTATAATCACTCCACCGACAAAACATTAAAAAAATTTCAAGTGGACAAAAAAGTCTTGAAAAAAGGGTTGTGAAAATTAGATGTAATTTGACTGACTTCTATCCTTTACAGCCTCATTTTCGTTTGTGTCTAATTAATAAATTCTGTCTACATGAGCAAAAAAAGTCTATGGCAACAGAATTTAATTTTTAAGTATCATTAGTAGTTAAGCATTAGTAGTTTAAGCATCATTAGACATATGCATAACCTTTTCTGCTCACACAGCAGTAGTTTAATATGACAATGAGGTCATAAACTTTTAAAGTGTAAACTTTGCAAACTTTCTTTACACAAGTGCACAGAAGCAAATAATCTACTTTATCAGGGAATGTTTTAAGTTTGTTTGTTTATACTCTCATTCTCATATAGTTTGTTCAGATCTGCAGTGCATTTTTACTGTATTTTCCTTGAGTTCTGTCTTCTACCTGCTTAAACCAGTTCAGAGAAGCACACACGCGTGGATCAGCTTTCTTTGGCTCGGTTCGGATCTCTGGTTTGGTATGCACACTGTTGTTTTAATATTATTTTGTTTTAAACAGTTTTCTCTCTCTCTCTCTCCCTCTCTCTCTCTCTCTCTCTCTCTCTCTCTCTCTCTCTCTCTCTCTCTCTCTCTCTCAAGAAGACTGATACTATTTATAAAGTACCCAAATGAGTGGAAAGGAGAACTGTGTGTGTGTGTGTGTGTGTGTGTGTGTGTGTGTAAAAGAGCTTGTGTGCTTAATTGCTTTTGTTGCTAAAGAGCAGTTTGTGTCTGTATGTGTGTGTGTGTGTGTGTGTGTGTGTGTGTGTGGTGAGCAGAGTGTGATTGAAGCTGACACATGCTGTATTATCATGTGTTTCACGTTAGCTGGCTCTAAACTTCTGTGTGGGGTAGACAGTTCAGACATTCCACTCAACCTTTACACACACACACACACACACACACACACACACACACACACACTTACCTCCTCAACCAAGAATAGAGCTCAGCAAAACAGATAGAGTTACTTAAACCTGCAGTTGGAGGGAGGTTGAGGGGAGCAGAAAATGAGAGAAAATGAGAGTTAGCAAGAACCAAAACAATTAATTGAAACAAGAACAGAATAAGAACAAAGTACTGTAGTAAGAAAAGGAAAATGGACTGAACATGAGCGAGAGATGAATGAAACATGGGAAAGAGAGAATGAAGGAAAGAAAGAAAAACTGACAGACACACAGAGTTGGAACTGGACCAAGAATTGAGGAAAGAGGAAAGATTAATCAGATTTTCCAGGTGGCAGCAGGTAGACTGTCCCTGGCCATCCTCTTGGATAACAGGTTAACACACAAACATACACCCATATATACACACACAGATTCACACTAGACAGTCCTTTTGGTTGGCTGTGTCAGCCCTGATCCATCATGCAGGATTTTTCTTGGTCTGTCTTGGTAATGTTAGGACAGAGAACTGCTCTAATTGCTGATGCTGTTAAAGACGAGGTACCATCTTTGGGTAACCACAGGAACGCCCTCTCCATTAGTAACCCCGCAGATTATAACCCTCCCATTGGCAACTTTTAAAACAAACTCCCTAGAGAGTAGAGATACCTTGTTTGCAATAATATAATGTTTATGTTTAGTGTATTGTAATTCAAAACAGTGATCTATTGTGATCTTTTACTCACTTGTTTCTCAGGCCATGTCAGCACTATTTTTTTCTTTTGAAAATGCATTAATTTCGTTACTTTTACACCTCTTGTCCACACTAGAATGGCATTTCCTCTACCGAAAATGGAGCGTTTCGAAAACGCTCTCAATTGCCGCATACTTTGGAAACTGAAAACTGAGTTTTTAAATGGTAATGGATTAGTGTGGATGTGGTCTCATTCATCGTCATTTCAGTTTTGTGCTTTACTCAACATGTGCTGAACTTCCTGCTTTACTTCATCATACAGCCAAAGAAGTAGCGTAGCACAAAGACATGTCAGTGTAGTAAAAAAAAGCATCATGAGGGAATAGCGTACCTCTGTTCCAGTGTATTTATCATTAAATGAAATCCTTTGCAGTCTGAGGACCGAAACATAATCTTTGCAATACTTTACGATATAATTTAACAAAACTATGCATTGTTTTCTCAACATTGCCGCAAGGGGTGCTATAGTGAGATTAGTGTGAACTGTCCACTTCTACTGTGTTTTTTTCTCTTTCAACTCAACTATTGTAATAGCGGAACAACAGTTTAAAGAGAATATTGCTGAGCAAGTAAGATAAATTCAATATATTTATAGCGACTGACCTGAATAATAACACATCCATTTTAATTGCACAGTCGTTTGAAGGTAACTCTATTGCCCCCTTGAGTACAGAGATTTGTTCCCGCCATGGTAACGCAAGAACGCATGTTTAACCAGACTGTGCATTGGCAATGCAATGTCCAAGCGCTTGCATCTGCATTTGCATAATTGCGTAGAGTATGTTTCAGCCTTCAAAACCTTGCACTAATCTGTTTTTATAACGTGTTTATTTAACATGTGTGTTTACACCTGGAAGACGTATTTTTTAGGTTGTTTGCTCATATGCAATACATTTATAAGACGTTTCCTCTCAGATGTAAATAAGACATTAAGCAGATGACTTTGAGATGTTTATGATTTAGAATATTTGTAAATCTGATATTTTTAAGATATTTAGCAGATGTTAATTAGAATGCAATGCTTTCCAGATGAAACGCTCTTAAACAGACATCTCGGAGATGTGCGTGTGCTATCTGGGATTAGTGTGGATGTGGCCTCATTCATTTGAATTTTGTGCTTTGCTCAAAAAGTGCTCAAAAAGGATCTGTACTGGCATCCTTACAAATTAAACATTTGCATTTTAGTCATGTTGAAATGACAGTGTTTATTGATCTAATGTCGCAGTATGTTTTGTCTTTTCACACACATCTGCTCTGAGGCCTCGTTCACACTAATCAGATTTCGTTTGACAATGCATTAATTTTGTTACATTTATGCATTTTAACTATTTTGTTTGAGAACTTAATGACTGCGATACGTTTATGCCTTCATCCACACTAGAATGGTGTTTCCTCCACTGAAAACAGAGCATTTAGAAAACACTCTCCATTGCCGCACACGTTGGAAATGATGACATTAGGAATCTAAAAGCGAAGTTTGTGCTTTATCAACAAGTGCTGAACTTCCTGCTTTAGCGTGAAGAAGTAGCGTAAAGATGTCAGTGTAAGAAAACAAGCATAATGAGGAAATAACATACCTTGGTTCCAGTGTGTTTATCATTATATGAAAACCCTTGCATTCTAGATGTACGGACACACTTAAAGTAATAGACTTATGTTCTGAGATTTTCACACAGATTTGCTCTGAGGCCACATCCACAATTATTAAATTTACTTTGGCAATGCATTAATTTCGCTACATTTATCCAACGTTTTGAAAATACTCTCCATTACCGCATATTTCAGAAAACGATGATGGGTTTGTGTGAATGTGGCCTGAGTGGTGGTCACTCTCTTTTGCCCCCAAAAATATCCATGTGACAAACGTAACTAAAACAATTTATTTGTAGCGTTAAAATTTTGATTTATTATTGTGAGGTAAAACATTGTGAGAATTTAAAATTCGTTTTTTCCCCAACCTCTATTAGAGAGTCAGGGAGACAAAAAGAAAGTCGGAGAGAGTGAGATGTTTTGTGTGTGTACGAGAGAGAGACTTACAAGGTTTCTACTTTAAATAGGGCGAGAACACATCCATCTTCCCTGGTCTTCAGATTGCCCGGTCTCTCTTTTTCTCCTCAGTGGCGGCTCCCCTCTTTTCCTTGTCTTATTTTCTTTATGACGGCCATTGTAACCTCTTTAGAGTGGCAGGGGGAAGCCACGCCATTGGCCGTCGCTCCTGAGGCCTGGCTTGATTGACAGCGGGAGACCGGCCAACTGCCACCAGGACACCCAGCCATAAATCATCAGCTATGGAGCGCGCCCACTTCCTGAAACGCTACCGTTGCCTGCAGGGGACAAAAAGTCCTTTGTGAAGGGATTTTATTTGGGAGAGAAGGTTTAGGGGGTCTTGGGACAGTCTGCCAGGGCCAACCACGCTGCCTGCCTGTCTGCTGAGAGACGATTGAATGTTTGAGCCAAGTGCAGAGAGAGAGATTTCACTTGTTTGCCACTCTTTGTACTTTACTGACATTAACAGCTCTTCCAGGTGCCCGATTGCCCCCTCCACCTCTTCTAACCCCTAGTTGACACACACATACTGTAAGTCATCCAAATAAAACACACATAAGCTTCATATCTCTTTATTACATGAACAGAGAGTAGTAAAACTGAAAAAAATTTCAGCTTTCTTTCAGTTTAAAGGGATAGTTCACACAAAAATGAAACTCTCAACAACATCCCTTAGCCAAACCCTAAAATATGATTGGTGGTAGGACATGTCCTACTTGGCAAAATCACAGTCACAATACTGTGTAGACATACTTTAACATTCACAACTAAAAGCATTGGCAGATGTCATTTACATACAGAAGTATTTAAGGTACAGTAGCAAAACAGCCTTTTTAATTCTAAAAATTAGCGAGAGGGTGGAAAATGGTCATGTAAAACTAACTTATGACTAGAAATGAATGGGACAAAAATAAAATGCTACAAAGGTGTAGAAAATAGCCCCTTTAATACATATAGTAGCCTAATAACTTAAGACTTCCCATTAGAGTCATGCTTGTTATAATGCATTTTCCATGCGACAATTAAACCCTCAATTGAGTTGAACTGATGCCTGACGGTCAGGTATCACTGGAACTGAAATGCTTGTGAATTATCTGGCGTTGTGGTCAAAGGCTCCGACATGGAAGTGAACTTCCCTCAACAACTGCATCCAGATAAGAGTCCCACGCCAGAGGAGATCTCCATCTCTCTGTTTTCACACATCTCTCCCTCCTCCTCTCTCTGTCTGTTTTTCTTTTTCTGCTACGTTGTCAGACAGAGAGAGACACAGGCCTGTTTTCTTTTTCAATATAGATCTGAAAGCATGGGAGAAGCAGAGAGCGGGATGTGACCCTAGAGAGGTACAGATGAGAAATCCCTGACACATCCGTAAATCTGGACGTCCCGTGTCCACCCTCCATTGCAAGTGTGTGTGTGCTGCGAGTGTCAACCTGCCACAAGAGGAAAACATTCCTGTGTGGTTCTCACACAAATTCAGGAGGTTTGCTCTGAAAATAAGGTCTTTCCTCATGGCTTTACTCGTTCTTTTCCCCTCTCTGGCTTCGACTGTCCTCCCCAGGCTAGGCTGGTAGAGAAAAGGATGAAGGTTTTCTTTGTGCTGTTATTGATTCTGCATTAGGCTGTGTTTAGCTTTTATGATGAATTTGCACTTGAATCTGCGCTGTTATTTTGCAGTCTCATTGGGTCTCGTGTCCTGTCTTTCTGTCTCCCTCGCTCTGGCTCTGTCTTAAAACCTACATCCTACAGTACACCTTCTATAGGCCTTAGTCATGGTAGACACCATCTACCTTTTCTAGACCACATCTGTATATCGCAGTCACCCAGATATTAAACAGTACAATCCATTGAGCAAACTGTACTTCTATGACTCACAGCCTCATTTTCATTTGTGAAAAATGAAATATGGTGTCCATCTGCCCTGACTAACATCTATGGCAGCATCTAAAATTGAACCTCATATGTGACTAATTTGTTGCACTCTGCATAGAACAACTCTGTGTGTAATACAAACAGCACTCTTTATGCGACGAACACATAAGATTCTAATCACTGTTAATCTAAATAGAGCTAACAGTGTGATACTCTATTAGCCCTGAATACCTCGGGTCTTTAGAGACCCAGGACCTCATTTTTGGAGTTGTGCCCACACCTCTTTAGTAATCCTCAATCTATCTCTTATAAATAGTATTACAAAAAATGCCAAAATTGCAACAAAAAATAAATAAATAATAATAATAATAAAAACAAATATATATATATATATATATATATATATATATATATATATATATATATATATATATCATGTTGAATTATCAGTATTTTATATGTGTGCATACATAATATACATGTTATTTCTTACTCAAGGTGGTGCTGATGTTTCAGTGATCGACTTGATTTACATTTGGCATTGCTATTTGACAAATAAACAACATGGAAGTAAACTTATGGCAAGTACAACACATGAAAAGTATGATATGAATTGTCATTTGGGTGTCCTACTGAAATAATGTAAGTTGTGCATCTATTTAGACTCAATAAGTGCCTGAGAAAATACAAATAAGTTACACATACATTATACAAATGTGTAGATTATGTGTTATGTGTAGCTCAATATGTGTTTGACAGCCAGTTGCATCTCATAATATTTCAGTGTGAAAATAATTAATCCTGTTCTTGATTTTTCCTGATTTGTTGCATTAACTCTTTAATTTATGAAAAATAAAACATCAAAATAAATCTAAATATATTTTATTTTATTGTTTTCTAATTGTCTTGAAAATACATATTTTTTAATTTGACACTATCTGGGCATTTTTTACATACATTTTTGATAGATATAAGTGCCGGGTCTCTAAAGAACCGAATATGTAAGAGTGTTTGGGAAAATTATGCATTTAAAGTTTAAGCATAAATTTGCATACAGTAGCACACACATTTTGGGTATAATAGTCTGTTTATATTATACAGTTTTTAGGCTATTGATACTTGAATTTTGTGATGTGATATGAATTTTAAGTATATTATAATACTTATTACTCAATGAATATGTTTCAGGATTATTTTCTGCATAGCCACATACTTAGAAGTCTTGGTTACCAAAAAAAACGAATAAACATTTTTACCATTATGGCCCAGGAATAAAGGCAGTGATATTACTTCCTATGAAATTGAAGAACGAACGGCTGTGAAATCATTTAACAAAAAATCTGGTGAAAAAGAAGTTTTTTTTTTTTTAGTTCGTTTCAGTGGTTCGTAACAGCTCCACCAACATTGAGGCCAGCAGCTAATTCCATTCATGGCGTTCAATCAGTTAAGATCAGTCAACATGAACACACCGGCATGCAGTTATTAGCGAGCTGGTGCAAATTTACCTACATCTGTACGATTGTTCTCATAGAAACATTTTCTAAGACCATGTCATGCGTTCTTTTTTTTTTTTTTTTTTCAATTTGGAATGCCCAGATCCCAATGTTCTTTTTAAGTCTTCGTGGTCGCGTAGTGATTCGCCTCAGTCCGGGTGGTGGAGGACGAATCTCAGTTGCCTCCGCGTCTGAGGCCGTCAACACGCACATCTTATCATGTGGCTTGTTGAGCACGTTGCCACGGAGACATAGCACGAGTGGAGTCTTCACGCCATCCACTGCGGCAACCATGCTCAACTCACCACGCGCCCCACTGAGAACAAACCACATTATAGCAACCACGTGGAGGTTACCCCATGTGACTCTACCCTCCCTAGCAACCGGGCCAATTTGGTTGCTTAGGAGACCCAGCTGGAGTAACTCAGTACCCCTGGGATTTGAACTAGCGAACTAGCGAACTCCAGGGGTGGTTGCCAGAGTCTTTACCACTGAGCTAACCAGGCCCCCGTTTTTTTTTTTTTTGTTTTGTTTTTTTTAAATTAGTCTACAAAAGGAATCAAATCTACTCAAATACTCTTAAATGCCCATTCACTCATCTGCCCATAGTAAGGTATACCTATCATCATTATTTTGTCTGTATTATGCTCATTAACACTCTTTCATACACCCATCTTTGCAGTAGTATCAGTGTCATCATAAATTACAATAACAGATTGTAATCGGCGCATATTATGCATGCGTATAGCATGTTAGCTCAATAGCTCCATGAATTCAGAATGTAAACAAGACAAATTACACATTATCTACTGCATATATATTACTTTAAATTATCGAGTGGTTAAAAACAGCTTCTTTTACTGACCTCATGTGAATTCTACTCATAGAGTGAGGCATAAAGTCATTGAAAACATTTTATATTAAATTAACATTTCTCTTGCCATGTTTGGATATATATTTTTTACTCACACAGTGCATTATCAAATTGGCTTCTCTGTGAAAGATGTATGCGAAAATGCCTTAAAAAACAAGTCAGAGCAAGGTGTTTGAAGAGACAGCATAATCTTGCTGCCTACCTTGTTGAAACAGCCTTTACATCAGGAGCGTGCCTGTGATGCCTTAAAATTCTGTCTACACAGGCAGCTCAATAAGTTTTGGAAAAGAGCATCTCTCTCTTCCTTTCTCTCTCTGTCAAGCAAACCCACACACGCAACACCTTGAGTTAGCCACATTAGCCAGATTTTTCACCCAAATGGAAATGTGTGCTGTCACATGGCCATCGCCCCTGACGATCTGCTGTCCAATCAGTCACAAGCAGCCTGTCGGCCCCGCAAATAGGCCTGTCACTCTCCCCGTCGGCACGGTAATGGATGGTCCAACATTAAAAGGGGGGCGGGCAGGGTGGAGTAAGGTCCAGTGTGTGATGAGTCCACTGCCCTACCAGGATATGTGTGTGTCTGTGTGATGTGTACATGTATGAGAGATGTGTGTATCTCTGTTAGTTTGTTTGTGTAATGTGCATTTTGTGTATGCATGAGATGTGCAATGCTATAAAAAAAAGTGTCATGATATTATTGGGATTTTACCATGGTAATACCATGTGTTTTTGAGATGCACTGTGGGAATACCATGTTTTTTGTACATGTGCCATGGTAATACTATGCTTTTTTTGGGCATGTTGCATGGTAGAACAATATTTTTTGGACATGTTCTGTGGGAAAACCATGTTCCCTATCTGTCACTCACTCGACGTTGGTGTCGATGTAGTGACACTAGGGGTCACTCTTGGGAGCCCGAGACACCTCTGGTCTTTGATAAAAGGCCAATGAAAATTGGCCAGTGGTATTTGCATGCCACTCCCCCGGACATAGGGTATAAAAGGAGCCGGTATGCAACCACTCATTCAGATTTTCTCTTCGGAGCCAAACGGTCATGCTCATTGAGCTGAATAGCACTGTTCATTCACCTCTGCTGGATCTGATGGTGCATTTCAGCGGCTTCTCCCTCCTCTGCACTAGTGCACTGCAGAGAACGCCCCTGGGCGCTTCGGCAGAAAAACTAGTGAGTATATCTTCTGAAAGAGCGTTTTTCCCCTCTAAAAGAGTAAATTTCTCTAAAAGAGCGCACACACGGAACGTCTTTTTAAAGACGCGTCTTTCTAAAGATGCCTTTCCGATCGTGTGTTATTCCTGGTTGCGGTCGTTTTCTCTCAACTTCGGATGGTCATGATCGCTGTCTTTCGTGTCTGGGCGCGACCCACACGGAGGCAGCGTTTTGAATGGTTCATGTTCTCACTGCGAGAACATGACCATGGCAACGTTGCGATCGCGGCTTGCTTTCGTAAGAAAACGGGTATGAGGTCAGCGCGGCTAGCACTGGGGGCGATTTGGGGACCTCAATGGGATCGCCTCTGCCGGGTATCCCCCCGCTGACCTCCCATTCCCCAGCACGCTCGTCTGCCCCAATCGGCTCGTCGCACAGCAAGTCTGGCTTCTTGTTCGGGGCCTGCGAAGATGATGAGCTCTCGAGCGCAGCATCGGAGAGCGGGCTTGTCCAGTCGGACACAGAAGCCTCAGCTTGGCTTCCCCCTTCGGGTACGGTCGCCCAGTTACAGGCCGATGCCGAAATGACGGACATGCTTTCCCGGGCAGCCGCGAGCGTCGGGCTAGAGTGGAACCCTCTGCTCTCCCCTGAACCCTCGCGGCTTGATGATTGGTTTCTGGGCTCACGGCGCCGCTCAAAACAGCCGTGCCCCGCTCCAGTGCCATTCTTCCCGGAGGTGCATGAGGAGCTGATGAAGTTGTGGGAGGCACCTTTTACTGCCCGACCCCGACTCCGCAGTTCCCCCGCTCTCACTACCCTCGATGGCGGGGCGGCCAGGGGCTATACGGCGATTCCCCCGGTGGATAAGGCGCTCGCGGTGCACTTATACCCGCAGAGCATCGCCACCTGGTGTGGACGCCCTAAGCTCCTGTCCAAGCCCTGTAGGCTCACGTCATCCCTGACGGCTAAGGCTTACAGCGCTGCTGGATCCATGGCTCTCCTGCAGGTCCACCAAGCCAAGGCGCTGAAAGAACTGCACGAGGGTAGTTCCGCCCCAGATTTGATGCAGGAACTGCGCTCGGCAACCGACCTCGCCCTCCGGGTGACGAAGGTCACAGCGCGGTCTCGCGGGCAGACGATGGCCACACTAGTGGTCCAGGAGCGCCACCTGTGGCTCAACCTGGTCGAGATGGGCGAGGCCAATAAGACACGGTTCCTTGCTGCCCCCATTTCCCAGGCTGGCCTATTCGGCAACACCGTTGAGGACTTTGACCAGCAGTTCTCGACGGTAAAGCAGCAGACGGAAGCAATCCGGCACATCCTGCCTCGGCGCAGCTCAAGATCCTGCACCCCATCTGCTCGTCGCCAAGGACGTCCCCCTGCAGTGACTGCACTGGCTCTGCCGCAGCCCGACCCTCCGGCCCAGCCCCGGCGTGGAGCCTACCGCAGGAAGCCGACGCCACCCGTCTCACAGCCAGCGCCGAAGAACCCATGGAGGTCCTCGAAGCGCCCCTGAGACGGGCAACCCAGGGACGAGGGAACCCACTCACGTGGAGCTGGTAGAAAGACCACTCCATCCCCCGGTGGAGGGCCTGGTGGAAAATTTTTTGTTGCCTTTTTGTTTGATTTTGCCACACGCCCAAGTGGCTGCGGTACCCAACAGTTCAGCAAAAGAGCGGCTTCCTTCCTCTCTCGGTCACATACCCAGTGTGTACGGTCGTCACCACGACTACCGTCCACGGGCTTTTTCTTGCAGGATTGGCGCTCCAGTGGTGCCCTTTCCACCCCTGAGCACCCAGCTGTGGCACACAGCCGCCCCCGATGTGGCAGCCTCAACAGGTTACGAGGACAGGCCTCTACCTCCCCCATCTCAGGCTGTTCCGGGGGTGGTCACAAGGAGGCAGGTAAGTGCTTCGATGTCCCTAGACTCAGCACGGCCACGACGCGCTGTGGCACCTCGCGCTCCGCCCCGCCGCGAGGCCCCACCTGCCGGTACGTCCGACGATGTTGTCCCCTTGGTCCCCCTCGCGCGGAATTTGGATGCATGGCTTGCGCTTCCCAATCCATCGCGGTGGCTGGTCCGGACCGTCCGACTCGGGCTACGCGATTCAGTTCACCAGGCGCCCGCCCAGGTAAACGCTGTTACCCTGCGCGCGGAGATCGCTGCCCTCCTACGGAAGGGCGTGATAGAACATGTCCCTCCAGCCGAGATGAAGAAAGGGTTTTACAGCCCCTACTTCATCGTACCGAAAATAGGCGGTGGGTTGCGGCCAATCTTGGACCTGTGAGTACTGAACCGGGCTTTACACAGACTCCTGTTCAAGATGCTGACGCAAAGACGCATTCTAGCGAGCGTCCGGCATCAAGATTGGTTCACGGCGGTAGACCTGAAGGATGCGTACTTTCACGTCTCGATCCTTCCTCGACACAGACCCTTCCTGCGGTTCGCATTCGAGGGTCAGGCGTATCAGTACAAAGTCCTCCCTTTCGGCCTGTCCCTGTCTTCTCGCGTCTTTACGAAGATCGCAGAGGCTGCCCTTGCCCCGTTAAGGGAGGTGGGCATTCGCATTCTCAACTATCTCGATGACTGGCTAATCTTTTGCTCACTCTCGATCACAGGGACCTGGTGCTCTCACACCTCAGCCGACTAGGGCTTCGGGTCAACTGGGAAAAGAGCAATCTCCTCCCGGTTCAGAGCATCTCTTTTCTCGGTTTGGAGTTGGACTCAGTCTCCTTGACGGCGCGCCTTATGAACGAGCGTGCCCAGTTGGTGCTGGCCTGTTTGAAGGCGTTCAAACAGAAAACAGCAGTTCCACTCAAACTTTTTCAGAGGCTCCTGGGGCATATGGCATCCTCGGCGGTAGCCACCCCGCTCGGGTTGATGCATATGAGGCCGCTTCAGCACTGGCTCCAGACTCGAGTCCCGAGATGGGCATGGCGCCACGGGACACATCGCGTGGCCATTACATCGGTCTGTCACCATCTTTTCAGCCCTTGGACCGACCTCTCGTTTCTACGAGCAGGTGTTCCCCTAGAACTGGTCTCCAGGTGCGTCGTGGTCACGACAGACGCCTCCAAAACGGGCTGGGGCGCTGTTTGCAACGGGCATGCAGCCGCCGGCCTCTGGACGGGTCCACAACTGCATTGGCACATCAACTGCCTCGAGTTACTGGCAATTCTGCTCGCCCTGCGGAGGTTCCAGCCGTTGATCCAGGGCAAGCTAGTTCGGACGGACAGCATGGCAGCGGTAGCATATGTCAACCACCAAGGCGGTCTGTGCTCTCGCTGTATGTCACAACTCGCCCGCCGTCTCCTCCTCCAGAGTCGGCAGCACCTCAAGTCGCTGTGAGCCACTCACATCCCGGGCAACCTCAACACTACAGCGGACGCGCTGTCATGGCAGGTTTCCCTCAGGGGAGAGTGGAGACTCCACCCTCAGGTGGTCCAGCTGATTTGGAGTCAATTCAGTCGGGCACAGGTGGACCTGTTCACCTCCCAAGAATCGTCCCACTGCCCGCTCTGGTACGCCCTCACCGAGGCTCCCCTCGGCATAGACGCACTGGCACACAGCTGGCCCCCTGGCATTCGCAAATATGCGTTTCCCCCAGTGAGCCTGCTTGTACAGACCCTGTGCAAGGTCAGGGAGGATGAGGAGCAGGTCGTCATGGTAGCACCCTACTGGCCCACCCAGACGTGGTTCTTGCACCTCACGCTCCTCGCGACAGCTCCCCCCCGGCAAATTCCCCTGAGGAAGGACCTTCTTTCTCAGGGACGGGGCACCCTCTGGCACCCGCGCCCAGACCTCTGGAATCTCCATGTCTGGTCCCTGGATGGGACGCGGAAGACGCGGAAGACCACCTGCGGTGGTAGACACGATCACTCAGGAAGCACAACCTGATCATCAGGTTCCTAAGTGGTGCCAGGAGGCTGAATCCCTCCAGACCGCCCCTTGTTCCCTCATGGGATCTCTCCGTAGTTCTTCAGGGTCTACAGAGAGCGCCCTTTAAGCCTTTGCAGTCAGCTGAGCTTAAGGCACTCTCGTTGAAGACTGCCCTCCTGACTGCGCTCACTTCCATCAAGAGGGTAGGTGACCTGCAAGCGTTCTCTGTCAGTGAAACGTGCCTGGAGTTCGGTCTGGGCTATTCTCACGAGATCCTGTGACCCCGACTGGGCTATGTGCCCAAGGTTCCCACCACTCCTTTTAGGGACCAGGTGGTGAATCTGCAAGCGCTGCCCCAGGAGGAGGCAGACCCAGCCCTGTTGTTGCTGTGTCCGGTGTCCGGTCTATTTGGATCGCACTGCTTTGGTGCAGACAAAGAGCTGCTCCAAGCAGAGGATCGCCCACTGGCTCGTTGACGCCATAGCCATGGCATATCTCGCCCAAAACATGCCACCCCCAGTAGGGCTACAAGCCCATTCTACCCGTGGTGTAGCAGCTTCCTGGGCCCTGGCCAGAGGTGCCTCTCTAACAGACATTTGCAGAGCAGCGGGCTGGGCAACACCCAACACCTTTGCAAGGTTCTACAACCTCCGGGTGGAACCGGTTTCATATCAGGTAGTGGCACGCAACACAAGCGGATAAGCCCGGGATAGCCGGCCAGGTGTATCGCTTGCACATAGCGCCTCCCACCTCCTTTTGAGCTGAAGACGTGTGCCATTAATTCCCAGTAGTGTTCAAAAAATTTTTCCCTGGTTGACTTCCTCCGAGCCCTGTGGCAGTCAAGTTTTCGGAGAGACTCACTGCCGGCCCAGTACACGTGCTAACTAAGAGCCCTGTTCTGGGGTAGGTGCTCTGCATGTGGTGGTTCCCTGTAAGGTTAAACCCCATGCGATCTATATCTTCCGCTAGTTCGTTTCCCTGCTGGCAAACTGCGTCTTCCTTGGGCAGAGCCCCTCTGCCCCAGTCTCCATGTTTGTAGTAACTCCTCCCCCATTGGGCAGGATCTACCTTGAAGGCTCTCCACTTGGTTGGAAAGACCATGTGACGTATTTTTCCACTTAAAAATATCCCCCCTCTCTTGGGGCGAGGTGTGGTCTCCCTTGGGAGGGACACCCCCCGACTAGACCTGGCGGCGCAGTCGGATAATATCCCTTCTTTTTTAGGGAGTGGAAAAAGAGAAAGGGAAAAGAGGCCACGACTGGGTTAAGCCTGTCTCTATCTTTGGGTAGTCGACTTGTCCCCAAAAAGGGCTGTTCGACACTCATAACTGTGTTGGGGGAGGTTACATGTCGACCTGGTGTGCTGGCTATGAGGCACACAGCAAGTCTGCCCACCACACACCGCCAGTTCATGTAACACCGTTCAGCCTTGTGGCATTTTGAATAGGGACCCCTCGTGTCACTACATCGACACCAACGTCGAGTGAGTGACAGATAGGGAACGTCATGGTTACTGGTGTAACCTCCGTTCCCTGATGGAGGGAACGAGACGTTGGTCCCTCCTGCCACAACGCTGAACTACCTGCTGAAATGAATAGGGACCCCTAGTGTCACTACATCGACACCAACGTCTCATTCCCTCCATCAGGGAACGGAGGTTACACCAGTAACCATGAAGTTTTTTGTACATGTATCATGGTAATACCATGTTTTTTGGGGCATGTAGCATGGTAATACAACGTTTTTTGGACGTGTAACATGGTAATAGCATGTTTGTTTGTTTTTTGGCATGCAGCATGTTAATGTTTATTTTATTTTTTATTTTTTCATGTGTAGCACGGTAAAATAATGTTTATATATATATATATATATATATATATATATATATATATATATATATATATATATACTGCTGGTCAAAAGTTTTGAAACACTTGACTGAAATGTTTCTCATGATCTTAAAAATCTTTTGATCTGAAGGCGTATGCTTAAATGTTTGAAATTTGTTTTGTAGACAAAAATATAATTGTGCCACCATATTAATGTATTTCATTATAAAACTAAAATGTGAAGAAAATATATATATATAATAAAGAATGAGTGTGTTTCAAAACTTTTGACCGGTAGTGTGTATATATTTATATATATATATACTATGATAATACCATGTTTTTTGGACATATACCAAGGTATTACCATGTTTTTTGTACATTTACCATGGTATTACCTTTTTTTTTTTTTTTTTTTTTTGGACATGCACCATAGTATTACCACATTTGTTAACTTTTACCATGGTATTACCATGTTTTTGTTTTGTTATTACTCTTATTATGGTGTAATGTGCTTTTGGACATGTACCATAGTATTACTATTTATTTATTTATTTTAACCATGATTTGACCATTTTTTGGACATGCATCATGATATTACCACATTTTTTGAACATGTACTATGGTTTTACCATGATTTTTGGACATGTATGGGAAGTTACAGTAGCTTGCAAGAGTGTGTGTGTGTGTGTGTGTGTGTGCTGGTAGCCTTTGGTGGTCGTAAATAAAAGAGCTGTTCTTGAGGAGGAGATAAGTCATTATTGCTATTTACACTGACTTACACTCAGTATTCATCAACACACACACACACACACACACACACACAGTCACACACATAGATATGAGTCCGATCCCACCGTGTCACACTTATTTATGTCTGCCGCTCTCAGTACAGCTTCATTGGGGTGTTATGCCCGGTGGAGTCATCTGTTTCTCACGGTATGTGTGGATGAGAAGAAGATGATGCATTCTGTTGTCAGGGAAACAATCAGCAAGGCCGGTCGTTACGGTAACAGGAACGCCATGGATGCCTGCCCGGTAAATAACACCTCCATCGGCCCGCCGGTCGTCATGGAGACAAATGTTGGGCTTTTAATTAGGCTAATAAAACAAGAAGAAAGGGTTGAAAGCCCAAAGTGGCTGTCAGTTACAGAAGATACATCACACACACACTTACAAGCACACTAAGAACCTCTGAGTCACTGAAAACCTCAGTGTGTCCACTCACATAAACACGGTTACTTATAGTTAATGTGGGCATACTATATTCTTATATTGTTTTTATATAAAGATAATTATTGTTACTATAGACTAACCCTAAACCTAGCCATAAAAGAAAACTTTTTGCATTTTAAAAAAATAAAAAAAGACAGTCCCTGCAACCGAAATCACATATTGTCACAGTATGTACTGTATTTGTGAAGGCTGCACTTCTCTGCTGGAGAAACAGTACGTTCTTTAGGTATGCATGTGAGCAGTATGAAAAGATTTCGGACATACTTCATCCGTGGACAGGGGTATTGACCCGTGACCCGAATATATGACATAAAATCAACAACCGTGGAAATAATCTGCTCTGGTTTTGTTAAACAAGCATCATTTAAGCACAAGAAACAACTTTCTTGTTATATATATCACTTACAGTTGAGAAGAGTCGTCCAACTCACAATTCATCAAAAACATTATTTAAATCCAGCGTTTTGAACAAGATAGATATGGGATCGTAAAGAGTTCAGTTGATCCGCCGGAAATAGTAGGTCATCCGGGTATTTCTCACTTATTGCTTCATGAATGCTGTGGATTCGAACATACAACTCCATTGGCACACTGTTTTTGGCATACTTTTTAGGGAAGTATGGCTATTTGGATGCAGTGAATATTTTATTTATGAATAGTTTTTCAAATGTAGACGTCCCCAAAATGTTTTTTTTTTTTTTTTTGGTCTGATATAGCTAACTTCTGGGGATGTTCAGCAGAATGTTGCCTCAGTCATCATTCACTTTCATTGCATCTTTTTTGTCCATACAATGAGAGTGAATAGTGACTGAAACTAACATTCTGTGTAACATCTCCTTTTGTGTTCCATAGAAGGAAGTCATATGGGTATGGAGCAACAAGAGGGTGAGTAAATTATGACAGTTGTCATTTTTGGGTTAACTATCCCTTTAAATTAGAAGCCTCACTACTTCCAGTTGGTTACTGTCCAGAACTGGTACTTAAAAGAGTTGGTATTTTCTCATAATCAGTGAAGTACATGCTTACAGTGTTCTGTAAACTTTAAATATGCAAATTAGGAAGTTGCCTTTCTCTTTCTTGCTGTCTTGCTTTCTGTTTTCATACACACCATCTTGGAAGAGATGCATGGTATTTCCAGAACCATGTTTTTTTTCAGGTGAACTTCATTTACCCAAACTAATTTAAATAAAATTCTTTCCTTCGTGTGCTTATTTTCACAACACTTCACTTGTCACAATGAATGACCCAGTGTCTTTCTGCTGGCTTAGTGAAAAGCTGCTCTGCAAAGCTATAATGTATGTCATCGGCTCGGGATGTTTTCTGAGGACTGGAATAATTTAAAGGTGATAAAATAGAAGTTACAGGTAATAGTAGAGCCAGACAGGCTCCATATGTCTTGGTGAGAGAAGCCACTTGGTCAGATTTCTCAAGTCTTCCCTCAACGTTCTGCTTAATTTCCTAAAAGTCAACTTAGGTGATGAATTCAGCTCAAGCGGTAAAAAATGATGTAGAATGGAACATGGAATTGAGTTGTAAAGGGCAGCAACCGAAATGACTGAATTTTAATGGAACTGACCTCAACGCCTTGGGTAGCTCATGATGACTTTGAAGCACAATCCGTTTTTGTTCCAACAAACCACTTTAATGCTCCTAAACACAAAAACACATGCCGTATTTCATATATAGTAGCTTAGCTATCCGGTGTCAACATGATCCCATGGGAAGTCGGCATGTTGTTTCCGAATGTTCCAGTACTCTAGGATCGGCCACATTATGCCCAGTGCTTGAAGTGGGGCGGTACGCAGTACCTGCACTTCTATAATTTACTCTACAGTGTACCGACAGTTTTTCTTGAATACGACCACTTCTCAATGTCTCCAGTTATGATGTAATGTCTTTATTTAATGTAAGTCAGTGATTTGATGAGGCCCACCATTCACTTTTATCTGACCTTCCAAATAATTTTGATAAAATCGCGGTAAACATCCGAACGCTCTCTGAGCAAAACTCAGAGGTGAGTTTAACAACACTCAACACGTGCAACAGCATCAGTGCTCGTCAAGCTATCCATGGTCTAGTTCCGGAGGAGCGTGCGTGTTGAACCTTGTCTGGAGATAGTTCAGTTTCACTCTTCTCCAAAACATGAACCAGCAACTTTTGGGTGAGCACATTTAATCACGTCTTATTGCTGGGTGCAGTTAAAACTACAGACTTAAAAAAAAAAAAAAAAACTGTAACAGAAGTGGTGTCAGCTCATATGCACAACCTTTTTCACAAGAGGCAAAACGATGATGAAAACTGAACCTTCAAAGCAAATACATAGGAAAATTTGCTTTTATTCTCCGTTCTTTTCTGAAGTGCTCATAAAAATATTATGTGAATTGTCATTGAACTTGCTTATACATATATCCTGACAGTGTTTTGTTCTACATCGTTCTCAATCCTAGACATCATCAGCTTTCTGAAGTCGCTTGCTTCTCAGATGTTTCTCCTGAAAAAAACAAAAAAAAAACAACAAAAAAAACTCATAATATCACATTTGCCTCCTTTAGATTTCCAGAAGAAATCTCAAAAACTGTTGCTCAGGTTTGTCTAGATACTGAAGTCTGCAATAAAAGTGAGAGATATCAACATGAACTCAAACCTTTCTTATCAAATCCATCAAAGACCAATTTATCTGAGCTATGCTATCCACACTAATTTTATAGCTCTTTACTCTTACTTTATGCCAACAGTTTGTTTCCATTTATTAATTTCTCCTAAGGAATTTAAAGGGAAACATCTGCAACTAAGTTGATGCTTAAACGAAACATAACTGAAAACTCATTCTGCTGGGATCTGCTTAAAATGAGAGTTGGATAAAGTTAGAGAATAAGTGCAAAGAGAGGAGAAAAGTGTTGGCATATTGCCATCATTTCAGCATGTTTTTCGTAAGTCCCACTAGGTCTTGATATTACGGTGAATATTAGTGCAGGAATGGCTTTGGTCCAAATCTTTTTCTTTCTTTCCGTCCTGCTGTAGTAAGCCCCCCACAGAACACCCCAGATGCAGGGAAATAAGGAATGAGGGAAAGAATGAATGGAAGAGTGTAAACAGAGGAGTGTAGCTGCCTAGTACTGATAACAGCATCAGGCTTTAGGGCCGTAAACACATGGGCTTGTTTGATGTGCTCTTATCATGAAAACTTTAAACACTGAACCAACCACTCCAGCCACATCAAACCCAGCCATTAATCTATACTTTATTAAATTATAAGTTTTGAGGTGAAAACCTGTAGGGAGAGGGGGTGCGCACTCACACTCGTGAATTAAAGCCCCTAATGACTGTTAAGCATTAAATAGCTGTTTTTCAATTTTTTTATATGATTATTTTTCTCTCTTAACTCGCATGAAAGCAATCATACACTATTGGGACATGCAGATACTTTCCAGTTTTTCCAGACACATTTTTAACAGTTCTATACAGTGGTACTAAAGCAGGACCTAAAATCTTTCATTACAAAGTGCAGAAATTAAATAACTTAAAATGAAAAAGTTAACCCAAAAATTGTAATTCTGTCATCATTTACTCACTCTCATGTTGTTTCAAACCCATATGGCTCTCTTTTTTCCATGGAAAACAAAAGATGTTACACAGAATGACATCCTCATTCATCATTCACTTTTCTTGAATGGAAAAAGATGTCATTTATTTTGTTGTCATTTTGCCTAACATCTCTGTTTGTGATCCACAGAGGAAAGTCATATGGGTTTGGAACAACATGAGGGTGAGTAAATTATGCATTTGCATGTTCATGCTGCTTTTTGCATATAATGAAAGCATTTAGTGACCAAGGGGCTGTCAAGCTCCAAAAACGATAGTAAAGTACCATACTTTTTTTTTTTTATATAAAGTAGTGCATGTGACTTGTGTACTATTTTCTTTGCGTTCTGAAGGCATATGATAGCTTTGTGTCAGAAAAAAGACAGAATGTTTGTTTGTTTGGGTGAACTATTCATTTAAATAAAGAGATTTTACCATAATGTTCTTTTACATTTTCACAATCAAAATGTGCTCATGTGGGGTCATGTGTGGGTCATGAACTTTTGGTGGCATCGTTTAACCCGCCTCCACAAAATAAAACGGAGAAACTGAGACGTGTGTAGAATTTGCAAACAATATTACGTTATAAAGGATACGAACATAAATATTGAAGTCTATTGTCATGTAGAATTCCTATTTTATGTTCGTAAATTGAAAGCAACAATGGACCGAATTGCTGAATTGTGATCTAATGGAATTCGTGAATATCGTATTGAGGCCTCCATGTAATATATTTGATGAATGAATATTTTCGTACCATTGATGAGCGAATCATTAGCGATTAGATGATCACAGCGGGTTTTTGCTATAGTCTTCATCTGTCTGTCCAAGTATACACGACTTGTGTTTACTTCGATGTTCAATTTAAATACACGGTCGCACGTCTTCTTTGTCTTTCGAATTATGCGCACAACGCCCCAGGCTAACTGTGGTCCTATAATGTGTACATATGCTGGAAGAAGCTGAGCTACAATAGCATATCCAAGTCTCATTTCACAAAATGTCATTTAGACTGAAGCGTCTACAAAGATGAATTATTGTTTTAATCCGCATTAAATAAAATGTTTAAAGTGCATATAAACGTACTAACTGTCGGTGTTTAACAGTGCCTCCTTAGCATCTCTTTGACCTTTGACCTTTCACCCCACGGAACCGAGCCGTGCAGTCTTAAGCCGCTGCCATGGCTACGAACCAGGGTCATCACTGGGTCGTTGCGTCAGAATACAGTAACAGTGTATGCCTCTTCTTCAAACTCAAATGCATCCACGCTCTTTACACTTTCAACAAACCGACAATTGAATCCAGCAATGATGATGATTCCCTATTATTTAGTTTTGCCTCGTAAGTAATCAAAGTATCCAAAGTGCGCCCCATACCCTCTGTTCCTCTCCTATTGTCTCTTGTTCCATCTCTTTTGTTTGTGTGGTGCGAGAGATAAATCAGGTAGTGTTAAAGAGTACACGAGGAGAGGAGATTTAGTGCTGGAGACATTCTCGCTCCTCTCAGACACTTCTCACAGCAGAGGGAGTTCATTAAACTCTCTGCATGAAGATGGGCTTAATGCTAAATTTACCACTGACAGGTCAATATATCCAACACACACCCATTATCTCTGTGAAGAGGATAAAGAAGCGATTGTGTGCGGGCCTCATTGATCCAGGATGGTGAAAACGAGGAAATGAATGAAATGTGATGCACCTGTTATGTTATAGTGAAAGACAGAGAGAACTTGTTTTATATAGTGATATGTGAAGAGCTTTGAAGTCTTTAGTAAGACATTTTTGACTGCAGGAATTCTAGCTGTGTCCGAATTCGCGTACTGTCAGAGTATGTATTGCATTTCATGAAGAACGTACTTCTTAGCCGTTTATAAAGGACATACTTTAGGTATGCAGGTGAGCAGATACTACTCAATTTACAAACTGCTTTTGACATACTACTGTATATAGTAGGGAAGTAGGCATATTCGGACGCAAAGTAGGCATATTCGCATCAAAATAATGATGACCTTGCCAATTATTATTATTATTTTTTTCAGTTTGGAATGCCCAATTCCCAATGTGTTCTAAGTCCTCGTGGTGGCATAGTGACTCCGCGTCTGAGACCGTCAACCCGCGCATCTTATCACGTGGCTTGTTGAGCACGTTACCGCAGAGGTATAGTGCATGTGGAGGCTTCACGCCATCCACCACGGCATCCATGCACGACTCACCACGCGCCCCACCGAGAGCGAGAACCACATTATAGCGATCGCGAGGAGGTTACCCCGTGTGACTCTACCCTCCCTAGCAACTGGGCCAATTTAGTTACATAGGAGACCCGGCTGGAGTCACTCAGCACGTCCTGAGATTCAAACTAGTGAACTCCAAGGGTGGTAGCCAGTGTCTTTACCACTGAGTAATTACCATTATAATTTGTGGGGCAAAATCCCCAGAAGTGAAATTAAATTTATTCACTTCTTAAAAGTATAGTTCACCCTCCCAAAAAAACACAACAGTACACAAAAAGGAAGAATGAAACGACGTTTCATTTTCTGACTTTAATACAATGGCAGTTGATAGTGACTTAATTTAAGGATTAAGAAAGGACCCCAAAGTGTCATAAAAGTAGTGACTAAAGTGTTATTTGTTCCAAGGCATATGAGCAGTGGTGGAAATAGCCGAGATTCACTAGGGGGACATTTTTTTTTTTTTGGCTTGTTCACCGAGGATGCATTAAGTTGATTGAAAATAATTGAAAAATAACAGTAAAGGCATTTATAATCTTACAATTGACTATTTCTTTTAAAATAAAAGATGTATTCTTCAAACTTTCCGTTCATCCAAGAATCCTCTACTTGCAGCAATGCAACTGTTCGGCATATATTGTTAATTAAAGCTCCTGGTTTAAAACATGTGAGGAGTCTTTTTCTTAAATTAGAGAATCTGATGTACTTGTATTCTTGGTGTTGTGCATCTGGGTTGTCCACTTCTCTCTCTGTCTTTTTTCTTTTTTTAAAAAAAAATAAAAAATAAAAAAATAATAGCCAAATTATTGGATATTTCCCTTCATTTTAAGGAATGGGCATTTGCTCTCAGCCACACCCCCAGCATTGCGTGTGTGTGTGTCAAGACTGCAGAACAGACATTCTCGAAGAGGAATACCAATACAAATGGCTCAGCATTTATTTGTGCATTAATTTACACACACACACACACACACACACTTATGTACTTGTGGATGGTATTCTGAGCAAAGAATATATTTGTGCATTCTTCTGGTGCTTGGATTTGTGAATTGAGCGTGTGTGGATCTTTTACATACATACATGGATTGGTTGCCCATGGATTCCCATGTGCATCTGTCGATCTGTTGCGAGAATGTGTTGTGGCCACTCACGATGGTCAACATTGTGCAACCACAGATGCAGAAGATCTCACGCATTTTTGTGCGGAACCCGCAAAGCTTTCTTAGGCTATTTAGTGGAGAAAATATAGAAATGCCCTTTATTCCCCTAACAAATGTAGCCAGTTTGAACAGGAACTCCGTTCCCCCACGAAATTCACTCGGGGAACTCCGTTCCCCCCCCCATTTCCAGCCCTGCATATGAGAAATAAGCCGAAATGTAACTTACATTTTAAGCCATATTCCTCTTTTGCGCATTGATGAGTGAAACATTTAAGCAAAAACAGCATTTTTCACAGAAAAATTACTTTTTACATTTCCACTTGTTTCTCACCAAAACCTATTGTATGCCTTCAGAAGACTTAGAATATGACACACAAGCCACATGCATTATTTTCATGAAACTTTTGGATCCTTGTTAAAGCTTTAAAATTAGTCATTGTTTTGAAATCAGCTAATGTGACATCTTTTGTGTTCTATAGAAGAAAGAAATTCATGTAGGGTTGGAACAACATGAGGGAGAAAAAATGATCACAGAATATTCATTCTTATGTGAACTATCCCTTTAAATTGCCTTGATGTTGGGGTTAGTCTACTATAATTATATTAGCTTCATTTAAGAAAAATAGAAGTCAGTGGGAAGTCCCTATATAAATGAGTAGATAAATATGAGCAGTGAAATTGCATTACAAAAGCTAAATGCATTGCGAAAGTCATTTCATGTTATATTGCATACATCAGCACACATCAGCACTCACACTTCCACACACATCTAAATAACTGGTATGACATTAAAAAAAATGAAAGAAACATTAAATATTAAAGGTTTTTATACTCTGTGTGTGTGTGTGTGTGTGTGTGTGTGTGTGTGTGTGTGTGTGTGTGTGTGTGTGTGTGTGTGTGTGTGTGTGTGTGTGTTTATATTTGTGTGTCTTGTAAAAGGTCAGTCATAGGTTAGATTTTATGCAGCTTTCAGTATTGAGGTTTCCCCATCTAAATAACTCCACCAGCCTCACACACACATACACAAACACACTTCTGCTGGGACTCCCAGTGTGGTTGGGCTTTATCCAGCTCTCTTCATTCCATCTTACCATTCCCGTCAAACACACAGTGTTCCCGGGAACATCTGCCCTGAGGGAGACCGCCCCCCCCCCCCCCCCCCCAACACACATACACACACTGCCTCTATAAATGCAGCATTTATAACTGTGACTCAAACTCCTGACCATGAGAACTTGTGTGAGAGTTATACTGCAAAAAATGATTTTCTTACTCTGTTTTTTTGTCTTGTTTTCTAGTGCAAATATCTAAACATCCTTAAAGCAAGATACATTTACTTAAAATGACGAAAGTTATTAAAGTATTAGTTCACCCAAAAATGAACATTCTCTCATCATTTACTCATACCAGATGTGCATGACTTTCTTTCTTCTGCAGAACACAAATGAAGATTTTAGAAGAATATCTCAGCTCTGTAGGTCCATACAATGCAAGTAAATGGTGACCAAAACTTTGAAACTCCTAAAATCCCATAAAGGCAGCATAAAAGTCATCCATAAGGCTCCAGCTTTTTAATCAATGTCTTCTGAAGCTATCCAGTTGATTTTGGGTGAGAACAGATCAAAATGTGTCTCCCTTTTCACTGTACATCTTGCCATTGCAGTCTCTAGGCACAATTTCAAGCTCAAAAACACTTACTAGAGCTTGACGCATATGCAGACCGCTAGATGGAGCTAGGAAGTGTAATTGAGCTTGAAATCATGATCGCCAAGGAGACTGCAGATGTCAAGATTTATTGTAAAAAAGGAGTTACATTTTGGTCTATTCCCACCTAAAACCGATTGGATCGCTTCAGAAGTCATGAATTAAAACACTGGAGATTTATGGATTACCTTTTTAATGCTGCCTTTATGTGCTTTTTGGAGCTTCAAAATTTTGGTCACCATTCACTTGCATTGTATGGACCTACAGAGCTGAAATATTCTTCTAAAAATCTTCATTTGTGTTCAGCAGAAGAAAGAAAGTCATACACATCTGGGATGGCATGAGGGTGAGTAAATGATGAGAATTTTCATTTTTGGTGAACAATTAATTTAAGTCATGTTTTCAGAGAAATTAAAAGAATTAAAAGCTTAAAAGAATATATATATATATATATATATATATATATTATTCTTTTATGTCAGTGTGGTAAGAAAAAAAGACTTGTTTTTACTTTGAATTAAGTTCATTGTTCTTACCCCATTGGTAATGATATTTTGTTGTTTTAAGCATAACCCTTACTAATTATTGTTATTTCTCTGAAAATAAGACTTCACATACTAAGTCTTTTTGCTTCTGAAATTTTAATGTTGTTTAGATATTGTAACTGAAAAACAAGACAAAAAAAAAATTAATGATGGTATGTATGTATTTGTGTGTGTATGCATGTTTACAGTACAAAACAAAGACTGTAAATGAATATTTCTAATCATGTCTTTGTGTATTATTTCCCTTTATGGGATGAGGCGGTCTTGTATTGTGTGTGTGTTGGAATGCTCCATTCTGCACTTAGGAGTGTTTTGCTGTCGGCATGCTGCTCAAGGCTTTGATAATTGAGGCCCTCATTAAGCTCGTTAGTGCTCTGCTGTATGAGTGGATCTCAGTGCTTAATTACAGCTCATTAGGAGAATGCCAGTCAGAGACATGAAGTGGACTGATGTCTGCGCAGAGGAGAGAAAAGTTCCTGTAGATTTACTGCCCAACATTACTCAACTCCAACACACACACGTTTGTTTCACTGTATAATTTTTATTTTTTCTCCCAATTTAGAATGCCCAATTCCCAATGTGCTTTTAAGTCCTCGTGGTCGCGTAGTGATTCGCCTCAGTCCGGTTGGCGGAGGACGAATCCCAGTTGCCTCCACGTCTGAGACCGTCAACCCGCGCATCTTATCACGTGGCTTGATGAGCCACGTAACTCCGCGTTGCCACAGAGACATAGCGCATGTGGAGGCTTCACACCATCCACCGCGGCAACCACGCTCAACTCACCACACGCCCCACTGAGAACAAACCACATTATAGCGACCATCACTGTATCATTGAGGACATTTTATAGATGCAATATTTTTTATACAGCCAGATCTAATGAAAATTGTTACTTTGGCAGAATTTTTGCATCTTTATATGGTTTATTCCACCTATCATGGCAGTTCCGTGGTGAAGTATCCACTTTGTGATGCTAATGCTCTATTGAGTTTTCAATAAACAAAACATACCTCCCTACCCTTTAATCTAAACCTAACTGATAGTTTTATAAAAAGCAAATGTGAGATGAAAAACGCAATTACTGATGCAACCAGATAATTTGATAATGCTTGAACAGACGTATAAATATTGCTGGTTATGTAATGCAAACATTAAAATGTATCACCTTACAAGTTATGCGCTATAGTAAAAGTGTTTTGATGTCATACAATAGTTTTCTGAGAAACAGGGCAAAAAGTGTTTATGAACTGATACTCATGATTTGTGTCATTGTTTTTGTAGCACCTCTAGTATTTATTTCACCAGGAAACTGCTGTGAAAGGTAAAAGCCATGTAATGCAATTACATATAGTAACAATATAGATATAGTAACACGCATTGGTTCTTGCCCGTCTCATAACCAAACGTTATGACATTATGTTGCATTAATCAATGAGATTTAATATTATTTATGTGTTTATGTACATTGTTTTTTATCAGATTTGAGTGTGAATGTGAACAAAGTGATAGATTGACTTCAGAAGGCTTAATATGATGCAGAAGTTGCATGGGCTACTTTTATGTCAGTAACTTTTCATGGAAGGCCATGGTTTTACAGTTTTGTACTACTGTATTCAAAGTATGAATACAGTATTTGTGTGTGTGGGCTAGGGGTGGAGGTTTTCAGATGTTCAGTGATCATATAGTTTTCATCACGTTACATTTCAAACAGTAGTTCAACTATGGTATCACTGCCCATTGCTCCCTCAAACTTTTATTGTTATTGCTTCATTCTCAAACTTTCTTGATCAGTTATTCTCTCTGAACCTTACTCTTTGTTCTCTTCTCCTCCTCTCCTCACTAATTTTTTCCTTTCTTCTGGCCTTCACCATTGGTTCTGGATGTTTTGTAGTGTCTGTCTGCCAATCCTACATTGAGCGTCTGTTCTTTCTCTCTCTCTCTCTCTTTCTTTTCCAATCACAATGTCATGTTTTCAAACTGACTGAATGGATGCCTGACTCCTCTTTGTTTTCAGCCTCAAATATTTACAGCGGGAGTTATCTGAGTTTGTGTGCCAGACTCTGTGAGCCAAAACTCTGTGTGTGTGTGGCAGCAGTGGTGTATGGTGTTCTGGGAGCTCAATTGAGATCTCAACGTGACAACTCTGAATGCTCATAAATTACAATGTGTTGGCCAGACAGGCCTGGCTACAGCTCTGCAGTGTGTGTGTCTGTGTGTGAAATAATACACTCACCAGTCCTCCATCTTTATAACTCCTCCCACTTTCTCCTTTGTCTCCTCCTCACGTCAACTTGTGACTCACCGCCAAGCTCCGCCCACAATTTTATAGCTTTTCCATTGAACTCTTTAGCTGCTCGTGTTATCAGTCTGTTTTGGAGGATCAAGCTCCGCCTGTTTAACTTTTGTGAATTTTGTGAAGTGCACTTCTCTTATGTGTATACAACTGGGTCTTTTAAGTTTTATTAGTGGTGTTTGCTAAGGCAGTCTTCACTATTATTATTGTTCATACTCGATTTTAACCCCAAACCTCCATATTAAACTTGCTATTACTTTTCATTTTACGATCAGACTTTTCATATAGCAGACTGCATACCGTCAAAAAATACCCATAGACTTATATTGAAGGAGTGTGTTAGAAAATGTTCAGAGAACCCAAGCACAGACAGTCTTAGGCCATGTCCACACTAATATGCTTTCATTTGAAAACGCATTAATTTCGCTACGTTTTGGCCTTCTGTCTACACTGAAATGGCGTTTTGTCCAACAAAAACTAAGCTTTAAAAAAAAACACTCTCCCAAGTGGATATATTTGAAAGCGCTGTCTTCCTATTGTAAATTGGACAAGGAAAATGAAGATATTAGAAAACTATGATGTATTTGTTGACATGTGAAGCAATCATGTGATCCATTCAACCCAATACAATCAAGATGGTGGCTTAAGTTGTAGCAGTATTGTTGTGTCTTCTATTCACTTAGATAGCATTGTTAAAGTTAAATGGCACTTTGTGCAACTTTCACATTGCATTCCTTCAAAGGTGACGGGAAGTTTACTCAGAATTGCTGTCCGGCAGCGGAACACGAGGACAATTGCGTTTCATACCGTACGTGGAAATGATGCTGGGCCATGCTTCTTCAATTTTTTTCCACATGCTCAGTAAGGGGCTTTTGGCAGAAAGAGTAGAGCCAAAAAGAAAATAAGACAATGCAAAAACTAACAACTAAGAAAACATTCAGAAAACACAAGATCAAAATACAAACCAAAACAGAGTAAGCAACAAAGCGACCTGATAAAACTTGGGAACGCAACAGACTAGGAGGGATCCAAGATGAAGAATCCAGCACAGGGCAGAGCACACAAAGAGAATATAAAGAGGGACAAATCAAGAGACAAACGAGGAAGGCAGGTGACCCAAGCCATATCTAGGGACCGGAATATCACAGGCTCTGTTTACACCTGGTATTAAGATACGTTTATGGCGATATGATCACAAGTGGACAAGCAAGACACATCAACGTTTACACCTAGTCATAATATTTCGAACAAATGAGTTTACACTACGAGCCCAGTGTGATAACATGCATTTTCGACCACTTTCCTCCGAATGTGGTTGAAGTAAATAAATCTCTAAACATTTTGGACCCCATTTGCCTGTCTTTAGTGTAGTCTCGTTTCAAATGGATTGCCCAAAATGCATCTTAATACCAGGTGTAAACAGGGCCATAGAGACTTGGAATTCCCCTTTTTGAATTGAGCCAGGTATCCATCTAGTAAATTTTATTTTATTGTAGGTATTTGTTATGGTAGATTTTTTCCCAGAGACATGCATAATGACACGTATGCACAAAAACACAGAGCACACACATGCAGTACGTGTGTCAGTAACACTGGTTGTGCGTTTAATTTTAGAAGCCGTAATGAGAGTGATGTCATCCATCCGTGCTTCTGAAAACAATCTGGCAATCTGGAAAATGTCAATCTCTCTCTCTCTACTTGTGTTAAAGTGGGTAGTGCTGCTTAACTACCTCCACACATGAAACGCACATGTACACAGACAAACAGGCACACAGAGTCAAACAAGGAAAGTTTTATACACACCTCATCACCACAATCACGACACCTATGGTAACCTGCAAAAAAAAAAAAAAAAAAAAAAAACACCCACATTTACAAACATATTTACATTCACATAAAAAACATTCTGTTTACTCTCTACCTCTTTTTTTAGTCACATATTCTGTTCCCTTGACTTTTTGTCCTTGTAACTTTACCCTGAATGTTAGCTATTCATCAGCGCTAACTTGTTAGCTAAAATACCTGACTACATATTAGCATATATTAATCAATTACCACTAATTATTCCTGACTTTCCAAGAAGTCCTCCACTGAAGCGGTAAACCGTGGAAGAGAACAGAGAGAGAAAAAGAATAGAAAAGGAAAAGACAGACACTACAAATGGTGTTGGGTGTCCTTGCTACATATGTTAATGTGCTAATGAAATGCTCGGGAACAGGAAACCCCATCCTTATAAATGGCTAATTAAGCTTACGAGGAAAGATGTATTGGCCATGTCATTTTAAATTAATTCACTTATAAAACAAACTAATCTCCATGCTCAAAGACAAAGATTGAGACTGAGAATGATTTTGGAAGATAAGAGCTGTCACATGCTTATACACATCAAATAATTCTGTGATAGCAGAGATTTGCCGTCATTCGTCACGCTGTCATATCACAGAACCATTCTTTGCAAATATTACCATGGTAACCAAAGGTAAGACATGATAAGTGCCCAAATAATTGACAACATGGCCAACAAAAATAAAATTTATATTCTAAGAGTTTCTTATACTGTTGGACGGAGATTCATTAATTTAGTATTGTTTTACAAGGAACAATAACTGTAATAACAATGGCATTTTGACAGAAACTTTGGTTACCATGGTAAATTTTTTGTAAGGAATGTCATAATTTTCAACACTTTTTGATATTTAAATGCTAATATATGTAATGTAACAGATATTCAATATTATTTGTAATAACACCTTTATAACATATTAGGTACATGTAATAATATACATAAGCGTCTCATTGCTGTCTCAGATTCTTAGAGCAGCTTTTAGACTTTTTATTATAGCTTAATTATATACTTTCATGAACACACGCACACAGACACACCCCTACTCAAACACACACTCACAACTTGAGATATTTATTCAATATTTATTTATTCTGATTAAGATAGGAAACTCTGTACAGCCCCGAGTAAATACGTGGTGGGATATGTGATGAACAGAGAGAGAGAGCGATCTATGGAGTCTTTTTTTTGTGCACATTCAAATATTCCCTCACACACACACATAAGCAACCATATAATATGTATTATTAGTCACGTATGCTTCCTTACCTATTATATACACACAATCACACACATGTGCTCACCCACTCTGTCTCTTTATGTCTCTCTTTCTCTCTCAAACACACACACATACACACACTCTCTCAGACTGCTGCTCCGGGGCAGGCAGTGTAATGGGATCCTGAGTGTTATTTTTTGCAGAATAAAATAAATCCTACTAATTAGCATGTTAAAGTGATTGATGGGTTCACAGGATGGCTCCGCTTTGCGAGAACAAGAAGGGAAAAAAGGAAAAATATGGAGAAAAAAGGTTTAGGAATGAAAAGAAAGCAAAATGAGTGAGTAGTAATGGGAGAAAATAACACCAAAAGGAAATACAAAGAGGAAATGTACTGACAGAGAGAGCATGTGAAAGATAAAGAGCGAGAGATTATTTAAAAAAGAGATAATACAAATTTTCCCCATGTTTTTTGTGTTCATAATCTCTGTACTTCTTCTGTTTCTTCACATTACCTCTGTAAAGCATCAAACTGGAGATGTCTTCTGATTAACAGGGTCCCTATGCAGTGTTCACTGAGCAGGGGACATCTGTAGAAGTTCACTTGACAAAATTTTTTCATTTGGAATGTCTTCAAACACAGTCACACAGATTAGAAGATTCAGGTATGATGACATAAAATATTAATTTATATAAATATAAATTACTAGACTGTCATACTGTATATTATATCAATGTATATAGTATATCCAAGTGTATTTATATACTGTAAAAATACATATATTCATTTGTAAATCAGTATAATTAATCACACTCAAAGACCACAAATGCTGTAATAAATGACTGTTTCAATGTTTACTATGTGAACAAATGTGGACCTGAGGTGAATTAAAGGGATAGTTTACCCAAAAATGTAAGTTCTTGCATCATTTACTCATCTTCTTGTCGTTTCAATCCTGAATGACTTTTTTAGTGGAAACACAAAAGGAGATGTTTTCCGCCGAACCTCTCCTTTTTTGTTCCATGCAAAAAATAAAGTCATATGGATTGAAACAACATGAGGGTGAGTGAATGATGACAGAATTTGCGTTGTCGGGTGAACTATCCCTTTAAGATGAATAATACCAGATTTCTGTGTTTATTTGAGCTAAACATACTGAGTTGGTGCATAATGATCCCACATACCGTGGGAAACAGATAGCGAACTAGACGATAGCAAGAGAAGGCGTGAAAAGAAATTGTTAGAATGGGTTTAATGAAGAGAGAATGAGAGAATTCGAAAATGTGATACGGTAACTCGAGTGAGTTTGTCATCTGAATGTATGTTTGTACATGCACCTGTGTTTAAAGTGTCCAGATTAGAGCTGACCCTCATAAAGGACTCTGGTTTCCTCCTCTCACATTAACACACAGCTCACATTTCTCTGCTGCCTTTATGCTGGAGGTGTTAAGCTGTGTTTAAACAGCACATATCCACTTTCTATTGCTCTGAGCTTTCATATCGCCCCTCTTTCTCTCTCACACACAAACATTTTATCTTTCTAAACCTGTGTCATGTTTTTTTACACATTTGTGCTGAAATTGAATTCTCTTGTCCATCTTTTCCTCCTTGTCGTTCTCCTATTTTCTTTCTGGCTGATCTTCCATAATAGCAGCTCAAAAGACATGAAACTGGCCAGGGATGGGAGGGAGAGAGGGAGGGATAAAAAGGGGGTAATAAAGAAGAAAATAGAGTAGATAAAAGGATAGATAGGTCAAATGTCAAGTGCATTCCATCAGCACCCACTTGGCTTATTGAGACACAACAATGAGCCAAATCTCTGCAAACACACACACACAAAATTCTCAACGCAAATTGATTCTCATCCATATGCAGAGTTTGAAAGCCATACAAACCTGCATCTTTCTTGTCATTGTCTCTTTCTCATTCTCTATTTGTTTAGACTTTTTATTATAGAGCACACACACACACACACACCAGTACAACAGCTGCACACAAGGAAAAACTTCATATATTTAACCCTTAATGCAAATTGATACTTGTCCATATGAACAGTTTGAAAAAGCCGTACAAACCTTCATCTTTTTCTCAGTCATTATCTCTCTCCCTCTCCCTCTTAATTTCTCTATACAGTTTGATGGCAGGGGGCTCATCCCTCTTTCTTTTCAAACACCATCTTCTTATTTGCATTGATGCTGGATTAAAGCAAAAGGCCAGAGAGAGTGATTCAATGGAACTCATCCAAACGCACACACTCTTTCCCTTGGGTCCAAGCACACTTAGAGACCTCACAAATCCAGCGTCTCTGACAACGGTTAAGTCAGCCTAGATAAAGAGGATCCATTAGGGCCAAAGAGAGGGAGGGCAGATGAATGGAGAGAGAGAGAGAGAGAGAGAGAGAGAGAGAGAGAGCGAGAGAGAGAGAGATGTCAGCGTGCTCATAACTCTAAAAGAGAAAGTTTTGTTGTCACTTTGAGTATAGCTCCACATCACATATGTTTTAATTAACTGCTGTCATTAACAATCTCATTTGCATAGACAACACATTTAAGACAGATTTAAGTAGCTTTATTGGCATGGTAAAGTACTTTACATTATATAAACACTTCTATCCATCCATCCATCCATCCATTCACGTCTTATCCATCCGCGTCCGTCCATGTGTCGTTCTCTCTATCTATCCATCCATCCATTTGTCTGTCTATACATCCATCCATCCATCCCTCTCTGTCTGTATGTCTGCCTGTCTGTATGTCTGTCTGTCCGTCCGTCCTTCCATCCATCCGTCCATCCATGTGTCGTTCTATCCATCTATCCATCCATCCATCTGTCTGTCTGTACATCCATCCATCCATTCATGCATCATTCTATCTATCTATCTATCTATCTATCTATCTATCTATCTATCTATCTATCTATCTATATATCTATCTATCTATCTATCTGTCTGTCTGTCTGTCTGTCCATCTGTCCGTCCGTCATTGTGTCATTCTGTCATTCTGTCTGTCTGTCTGCAGGTCTGTCTATAGTTCTATCTGTGGTTCTATCTATCCTCTCGCTATCTGTCTCTCTATCTATCCATCCATCCATCTCCATCTGTCCGTCCATCCGTCCATCCATGTGTCATTTGATCTATTTATCCATCCATCCATCTGTCTGTCTATACATCCATCCATCCATCCATCCCTCTCTGTCTGTCTGTCTGTCCGTCCATCTGTCCGTCCATCCGTCCATCCATCCATCCATGTGTTGTTCTTTCTATCTATGCATCCATCCAATTTTCTATCTATACATCCATCCATCCTATCTGTCTGTCCATCCATCCATCCATCCATCCATCCATCCATCCGTCATTCTGTTGTTCTGTCTGTCTGTCTGTCTATCGTCCTATCTATGGTTCTATCTATCCTCTCTCTCTCTCTCTCTCTCTCTCTCTCTCTCTAGTTATAGCTGTTATGCTAAAGAGGTGTGTGTGTGTGTGACTATGGCTGTGTGGTTTAAAGGTTTAGTTATTAGTTCACTCATAGCTTTGTGTCCGTCTGTGTGTGTGTAGCTGAGTTATAATCATGCATGGTTGTGATGTGTGTTTTTTTTTGTTTGTTTGTTTGTTTTGGAACAACTGATACTGGAACGGTTAGCCTATATTTCAGCTGAGATCTCTTCCTTTCTGTTGGACTGCATGTCTCTTTGTTGGGAAGAAAAATCACAAATGAGATCTCAATAACATGAATTATTTAGCCTTGACAGCGATGGCATTAAATGGAGAACAAATGGAGACTTTTGCTGAAGTGTCTGGGTCCATCAGTCTTTCTGTCTATCCACCCCTCTATGTCTCCGTGACAGTTTAAGTAACAGTGGATTGCCAAAGACACTTCTTCTAATAATGTCAAAGTCAGAAAGACACAAGAATGCGTGTGTGTACACATATGTTAATCGATGCGTTTGTAGGTAATGTCCTAAATCCAGAGCAGACGGGTCAATAGATGCTGATTGGCTGTAAGTCTGGCAAGCGGATGAGTTGCATCATTGCTTGTAATCATACTCTTAGGCACAAATGATTACAGACGGAGTTTGTTGATCCGTTACTCATAAACACATACACATGTCACACAAAATTATCTGCTTGTCATGGTAATAAAGTTTCAGTGAATTTAATTTAATTTAATTGGGAGAGCAGTATGACCTCACAAAATGAGGAAAGTATCCAAACAAAATGATTGGAGAAAGATCGTTTGACCAAACAAACAATTGAATTGACGCACTTAATTACAAAGAGTTATAATGATGTCGCAACCGGAGAGAGAAATACAAACGAAAACCATCAGGACTCAAAACTAACATTCTGTTCATCTGAATGTTAAACATTAACAGAAAACACTAGTTCATTTGCACTTCAGAGAGCGAGTTCACTTACACAGTGTACTTGAATCTATCAGACGAGAATCGGTGTAGTTCAACCTCTCTGTCAACTATTAAAGAAACCGACTCAACACACAGTTGACTGGCTTGATTCTAATCATCCTTTGTGACCTTTACGAAGAGAAACTTGCCCTGAAACACACCTGTATTTCTACATCATGTGACTTTCATGGTTCCAACACTGGTTATAAAGATAACAGAGAAGGTCTTTGTGTATAGATATTGTATGTGTGTTAGTTTTGTGATATTGATATCTATGACTTTGATCAAGGCATATACTATTAAGAGGAAAATGCAGATGAAATTGGTTGCAAACTTTTAAACTTGAGTCATTAAAAAAATTAGGGTTTTGACTGTGTATTCTTTCTCAGGCCAAGTCTTGTTCATTACTGTTCTATATACAAGTAGATTAAATTGATCAGTTCTTTGCCAAATTGAAGATGCACAGTTGTGCTTTTTTGGATTTTAATGAGATTGGTGTGCTTTTTTTCTGCTTTAGAAATACTTTTCAGGTCATCAATCTGGTGTAGAGTTTGTAACAACATTGAATAGATTTGATTACAAATCATTCTATTTGTAGTTCACATATGCCTTGTTTATATTCTGTCACACTGATCTCTTTGTAATTCACAGATGTGTTTTCATGTTACATGTGATGGCTTTGTATATTATGCCTATGATATGATTTTCATGTGTTGGGAAGTGTTTTCAATTTACCACCCATCACATGTAGACATCTGACCCATGTGTTCTTTAGAGCAAAGAGGATATCCCCATGGCTTTGTGTGTGTGTGTGTGTGTGTGTGTGTGTGTGTGTGTGTGTGTGTGTGTGTGTGTGTGTGTGAACTTGGATATTAAGGCGTTGTGTGTTTGGGGCGGCGTAACCATTGTGTCAGCATGTACCATTGTGTGCCAGTGTTTGCCCAGAACAAATGAATGCTGGCACAATGAATGCTGGCACAAAGTAAGGTCACCATGTACCTTTACACATGCACATGGTCTGTGTTTTCATTATTTCATATCTATCTATCTATCTATCTATCTATCTATCTATCTATCTATCTATCTATCTATCTATCTGTCTGTCTGTCTGTCTGTCTGTCTGTCATTTATCTATATAGTGAATTAGATTTTTTTTTTCTTTATTTGTTTTTTTTTTTTTTTTTTTTTTTTTGTACCATACGTATAGCAAGATCAGAAACACTAACCAAGCTATCAACATTTGATTGTGACAATCCAGTCCAGATGCCCACTCTATGTGAGTGTGCATGTGCAGGAGTCAGTTGTCAGGGGGGTATGGGTCATTAAGTTGGTGTCCTTTGTTTTGTCAGTTTGTTTTGTTGAGCCCTGCTGTACTGAGTAAAACCAACCAAGCTGAAAATTGTCTGCAGCATGTTCTACCCCCTCAAACACACACACACACACACACACACACACACACACACACACATGCCCTGGAGTGGGAGGGCGGCCACATCCTCTTATTCTAGCCACTTCACCCTAGATTGATCACAGATCAGCCTGCACCTCTCTCTCTCTCTCTCTCTCTCTCTCTCTCTCTCTCTCTCTCTCTCTCATCTAATCAGTTTGTATTTGTCATAGAGTAGTAAATACAGTGCGTTTTCATAATTGCAACATAAACAGGGAGAAATGACACAGCAAACACTGATAAAACCCAAATAAAACCTTACTTACTCATCTCAGAGAGCTCATTTGAATATGACAGTATTTATAAAAACAACAAGCTGCATGATTGATTTTAATGAATTACATCAAAGTATAATATATAACCCTAAACTCTAGACACTCTGTCTCACATTTGTATGTTTTTAAAGATGAGTCTTTTTAATCTAAGCAAATATTATCAGTGAAAAGCAATAGATGTTAAACAGAATGTTAGTCACTGACAGCCTCAGTCAACATTCACTTTCATTGTATGGAAAAAAGATGTAATGAAAGTGAATTGTGCCTGAGGCTGATATTCTGCCTAACATCTCCTTTTGTGTTCCATGGAAGAAAGGAAGTCATATGGGTTGGTAACAACATGAGGATGAGTAAATGATTACAGAATTTACATTTTTGGTGAACTATCCCTTTAAAACAAATTATTGTTTAGTTTATCTGTTTCTTGAATTATTAATTGC
>NC_059374.1:31741632-31746632 GCF_019703515.2 Myxocyprinus asiaticus | reverse complement strand
GTATATGTAAACTTCTGACTTCAACTGTGTGTGTGTGTGTGTGTGTGTGTGTGTGTGTGTATACATATATATATAATTTATTTATTATTTGGGTGACCAAAGTTAACAAGTTAACCATCTTGTGAAAAGCAAATAAATGGTTCAGTTTGTTTAATACAGTTTATTATAATTGCTTAATTAAAATATTCACTATGCAAGAATCCATTTTTTTCTTTTTTTAAATTAAAGGCATCAAGTCCATGAAAAAGAAGAATTCAAAGCATTAAAGACGCTCAACATTTTTTACCAAGCTGGCACATCTAAGAATGGCAATCCTGTTTTTTATTACATTGCCCGCAGGTAAGAGCTTTATGTGTCTTAAATTGTGCCGTTTCATCTCCTACTTATTCTAAAGGGACAGTTTTGCGTAAATGCTGCAGTGCCCCTTGTTATCAGTGCATCAATGGAGTGTGCATTGGGGCTGGGCGATAGGACAATGTAATCGTATATCGATGATTTCTTACAAAGATCCCCATGCTGATTGTGAACGGACAATGATCAACAGTATTGGGAAGTGGCAAAACCATGGATCTGAGAAGTCGGCAAATATATTAAACAGTGGCCAGGGTGTGAAAGTAGCACCCGCAAAATGCGACAAGGCTGAATCCAGTTCGCAAGCTCCTCGTCCAAATGTATTTCATGCGTGGGTAATTTTGCTCATCTACCCTCAACAGGCGTGTGACGTCTTGGAGTGACACATAACAAGAAATGGTGTTAGTCACAAAGATGCGCTTCAAGAAACAAACAAGTGCATGTAAAGAGTTTTCACTCTTTTTTTTTTTTTTTCTCTGTTTCATTTGTCTGAAAACTGTTTGCAAGAATAAAATCATCTATGGGAATGCTGCAAATTATCTCCAATCATCTCGGGAGGTAATATGAGTGTAGTTCGCTTTATTTCCACGTGGTTGGCATGAACGCAACTCTGCAGGCTCAGTAATATATATCTTTGTATTAAAGAAACAAAGACGAAAGTGATTAAATCACAAAATAATACCAAAATGTTCACCTTGAATCTAAAATTTTGTTCTATTTTTTTTCTTTAGGCATCATTAACCGTATTACCAAACCACAATACAAACACAGATTCGATAAAAACATGCATTTGGCAGCATTATTTTAGGAACACAAGGGAATTTATCAGGCTTTATTATTATGATTATTATTGTCTTTAGTTCTTAATCTGTAGGCTATTAGTAATTTTCCACCTGGTGTCGTTGACGGATGCTTGCGTGATGGCAAATGGAGCCGTTGGAGACGATAAATGTTTAATTAAGGTGGTTAAATGAGATTTTTTGATCGCTTCGTTATTTTATTGCTTTTTCGTTTAGTTTAAAGTGCAGTTTGAATTTAGAAATGTCTTCTGTTTTTCATGTTTCAATAAATGACTTAAATTTTTAGAGCAAAATCAATAAAGCAAAAAATTCACGACCTTCGGCAGGGGGGTTATCGGATATCGCGATGTACTTTAAGGTGATTATCGATAAAATAATTGTTACGTATTGCCCAGCCCTAGTGTATGTTCTGTAGCAGGGAATACAGGACTAATATATTATTTCCTTTTTTATAAATGTGTTGCATTTATATAATTGTATACACTCCAAAATAGAGATGTTTTAAGGATGTTTAGATATATTTACTGCAAAATTAGACAAAAATATTGTACAGAATGAATTTTTTTTTTTTTTTTTTTTTTTTTTTTTGCCTTTGGCTTTAATCATTTTCTCATTAATTTACAATATTCAAAATAGATACTCTTCTTTCCTGAATAGTTTTCAGAATATTAGAGTGAACAAAAAACATGTAACTTGAAATTGATTTGAATTTACCATACATTTCTTTTAAATGTACTATAGCTTGAAGATAACAACAATAGCATATTTCTGATATCTCAAAAGAATTGAAAGTCAATCCTGTAATTATCTGAAAGAGTGACATTTAAAAAAACTAATAAAAGTGCTAACAAAGTGTGCTGAATATTTTCACATGATTGGTACATCCTGTAGGTTTTATCTGTGTGACAAACTGATTTAGTTCAACTACTTGAACCCTTAGAGAGATAATCAGATTCACTGGAAGAGTTTGAGAAGTGCAAGGGAGGCAACAGTGTAGATCAGAAGTCCAGGCAGCCCTACGATCCCCGTAGATTGAAGAGATGTCCCAGTAGGGGGGGTGTTTGTTGATTTGGCTGTTGTGCTTTTTGGTGCAGTGGTTGTGTTGGTTGTGCTTGCGGCAAGACCATTGCTTATAATCACTACAGCCACCAGCAGTAGTATTTGCATTTTGGAAACCATATTCAGGTCTTTCACTATTCATTCAAAGAGATAACAGCATGAGGTAAGATGTTAGTCAATGCTTCCCAAACTCTTCAACTCATGTTGTTCCACCTCTGCAGTCAAATGTATGGCTTTTTCACACTTGTTAAAGTCTTATATTTTATACTGATATTTTTTAACAGAGGTTGCACTACAAATAATCATTATCTGTATTTTATGAACAGATGGACATTTTTTAGATTGAACGTTTTCCAGCGTTCGTTTTCAACGAAACTGATATGTTATATTTATAAATTTGGTCCCAAAAACATTTAATTTGAAAATTCAAAATGTATAGCTGCCCAATTAATTGAACAAATAATCTATATTATAATTACTGCTTACTCCAAACAAGTATTTTGATATTTTATCTAAATTAATTCCAATTACAGTATCAATGGAAATAATAAAAAAAAAAAAACCATTTATTAGCATAATCATACAGCCCTGGGGGCTGCTAGTTTGAATCCCAGGGCATGCTGAGTGTCTCCAGCCAGGTCTCCTAATCAACCAAATTGGCCTGGTTGCTAGGGAGGGTAGAGTCACATGGGGTAACCTCCTCGTGGTCGCTATAATGTGGTTCGTTCTCGGTGGGGCGCGGATGCCGCGGTGGATGGCGTGAAGCCTCCACATGCGCTATGTCTCTGTGGCAACGCGCTCAACAAGCCACGTGATAAGATGCGTGGGCTGACTGTCTCAGATGCGAAGGCAACTGGGATTCATCCTCCGCCACCCAGATTGAGGCGAATCACTACGCGACCACGAGGACTTAAAAAGCGCACTGGGAATTGGGCATTCCAAATTGGGTGAAAAAAAACAAACAAACAAATTTTCATACAGCCCTATTTGTATCTATTACAAACTTTAAAAAACGTATTAGTAAAGTATTGGGACACTTGGTAACAATAATTTTAATGTGACATTGATATCACAAGAACTTCTGTGGCAAGAGCTCTTTTAATCTTATCAAGCGCTGCCTTGTTGGTTCTTGGCCTTTTCTTTTTAAGCTGCTCTTACAATGTGAAAAAGAAAAGACACTGCAGCCTTGCGATCTGATCACCTGATTTAATCAACCATATACCATAAATTATTACTATGGACTATACATAATATCACTTGTTTCTCTCGCCAAGTCTTCACTCACGTCCCACTGTCTAATTTTACGAGAGCTCTTTAAAACATTTCTTAACTCCTAATGCCCATTAGCACCCTTTGTGGTGGGAATATTTCTAAAGTAGGGAAATGCAATAGACTAGATACCTTATTTTCTGTCAAAATATTTTTAAAATGTGTTAAATGATAGAAAAGTTTCAGTTTACACAACCTCTGAGTATGACTCAAGCCAAATAAACCAGTATTACTGCTTTTTTATTCCATCACCTTAAAGCATAACACATGATATATAAATTATTTATATATTTACCATGGACTTGAGGTAATTGTTCTCCGGATGTCCAGATTCTCTGGAAGAATATCAGTGTGAACACCAAAGCTATGCCTTTCCTTTTTGAGTATTACACTTTAAACCAACACTCCCACAAGAGGCGGAGATGTATTAACATCAGAGGATGGAAATGGAGGTATTTATATTTTCTCAGTTTTCTCCTCTTCAGCGATGATAAATGGAGGCACTGATGTCATACTTAAACATAAAGCTACTGAACTTCCTTAGGTGGAGACACGGTATGGCTGAAACATAAGTTAGTTGTAAGAGAACTTGTTCCAGCACCCATTATCAAGTATAGAGCCATTATGTCACTAGTGTAATTAACCAGTTTCAACTTGCAACATGATGTTTTTTCAGCCAAAAAATGTATTCAGAGGTAGTGAATGTAATTTTTTGAGCTGTTATTTTATTGTACTTGTTTGATTATTAACATTTTGTCAATTTACATTAATCTAACATGAGTTATCTAATTAATTGACACTAGCATTTTTACATTAGTGTTTTTTGATGCATTCCATTCATTATGTCATACCAACATTATACAACAGCCAGCAATATAATACCTGAAAATGGTGGGGTGAGTTTTAAGACTTTAAAACTAACCTCCTAGAAGGCTTTTTTTCCCCTCATGATTTTATTAAAGACAAACGATTTCAGACATTTAGAAAACGGCTATATTTGAAGTCCAACACTGAAAAGAGCTATGTTTGTTGTGAAAGCGTGTATCACTTAAGATTAGGGCTTTCATAATTCTGACAATTAATTGTATGTTTTAGGGCTTTTATGATTAATTGTCATACAAAATATCGTACTAATTGAGGTGTATGTGTGCTTCAATTTAATTCATATTTAACTGGGAATCATATAATAAATAGGGATATATGATTTCCTTTAAGGCTTTAAAAATTTATGAATTACATTCATTACTGGCGATGCCAATCAGAAGATGGAGACACAACCCATGTTTTTCGGTGGTGTGTTAAGATCCAAGAATTTTGGTTGAAGGTTCAGAGTTTTAAGTGTGACATATTGGGCACTCAAATTTCATTTTGCCCCAGACTCTGTATTTTAGGCGACGGGGCGGTCATCAATATAGGGGATGAACACAGAAAATAATTGGGTCTTAACCAGTGTTATGATCGGCAGACAGATTGTTTTAAGGGGATGGAAGTCAGCTGGAGCGCCCTCATTTCAAGAGTGGT
>NC_059374.1:29899558-29911132 GCF_019703515.2 Myxocyprinus asiaticus | reverse complement strand
CGTTTTTACGGACATTTTCAACCTTTCCCTCTCCTTGTCTGTGGTCCCCACATGCTTTAAAACGTCCACCATTGTGCCTGTACCAAAGCAATCCAAAATTATTTGCTTAAATGACTGGCGTCCTGTTGCTCTGTCCCCCATCATCAGCAAATGCTTTGAGAGACTAATCAGAGATTACATCTGCTCTGTGCTGCCTCCCTCACTGGACTCACTGCAGTTTGCATACCGCAACAACCGCTCCACTGATGATGCCATTGCACCTACACTAGACACTGCTCTCTCCCACCTGGAAAAAAGGAACACATATGTGAGAATGCTGTTTGTAGACTACAGCTCAGCATTCAACACCATAGTGCCCTCCAAGCTTGATGAGAAACTCTAGGCTCTGGGCTTAAACAGCTCGCTATGCAGCTGAATCCTGGACTTCCTGTCAAGCAGACACCAGGTGGTTAGAATGGGCAGCCACATCTCCTCATCACTGACCCTCAACACTGGAGCCCTGCAGGGCTGTGTTCTCAGCCCACTCCTGTATTCCCTTTACACATGACTGTATGGCAACACATAGATCCAATGCCATCATTAAGTTTGTTGATGATACGACGGTGGTAGGTCTGATCACTGACAATGATGAATCAGCCTACAGAGAGGAAGTGCACACTCTGACACACTGGTGTCAGGAGCACAACCTCTCCCTTAACCTCAGTAAGACCAAGTAGCTTGTGATGGACTTCATGAGAAAAGACAGAGAACATAGCCCCATCACCATCAATGGAGCACCAGTGGACAGAGTCAGCAGCTTCAAGTTCCTCGGTGTCCACATCACAGAGAACTCGCATGGTCCGTCCATACTAAGGCCATTGTGAAGAAGGCTCACCAGCCCCTCTTCTTCCTGAGACGGCTGAAGAAGTTTGGAATGAACCACCACATCCTCACATGGTTCTACACCAGCACTGTAGAGAGCATCCTGACTGGCTGCATCACTGCTTGGTACGGCAACAGCACTGCCCTCAACTGCAAACCCCTGCAAAGGGTGGTGCGAACTGCCAGACACATCATTGGAGGTGAGCTTCCCTCCCTCCAGGACATATATACCAGGCGGTGTGTGAAAAAAGCTCAGAGGATCATCAGAGACTCCAGCCACCCAAGCAATGGGCGCACTGCTACCATCAGGCAGGCGGTATCGCAGCATCAAGACCCGCACCGGCCAACTTCATGACAGCTTCTTCCCCCAAGCAATCAGAGTTTTGAACTCTTGATCTCTCATGATCAATATACATCAGCACTGCACTTTATTAATCTTATAATCTTATATCTCACACTGGACTGTTATAAATATGTTCTCTCTTAACAACACACTGGCAAATGACTATCAACCGACAGCTTGAATGTCAATACAGCACAATACAACATACTGTATATTTTATATATTCTATTTTTATTGTATACTCTGTATTCTATATTGTATGTGTATTTTATATTGTGTGTATTGTATACTGTACATTGTATATTATTATTTTTATATTGTGTTGTGTAATTATGTGTATATTAGATATGTAATCTGTGTTGTGTAAATCTGATGTTTATTGTAAATTGGTATATGTCTCATCACTGTCATGACTGCTATGATGCTCGGAACTGCACCCAAGACTTTCACCCACTGTTGCACACGTGTATATGGTTGAGTGACAATAAAGTGATTTGATTTGATTTTGATTAGATCTGACACACACACACACACACGTTAGCAAAATACATTTGAATATAGAAAGTTTGAAATTGCAAAATGTTTACTCTGATTCTTCTGTTTTATACTGTAAAACATTATTCTGTTTCTTGATGTTAATTTTCTTGACATTGTTATGCATTTACTTTAAGTTATTAAATTTGTATGTTTGAAATAAATTATTGGTATAAAAATGCTTATTCTGTGTCTTCTCTTTGTAATGCCATGGTCAGGTTTGATTGCAAGCATAATGACAATAACTGCAAACACTGACACTTTAAATCAGTTTAAAATGCTTTGACAAATAATAGTTTGATAATGTCTAAATATATATCCAAATGCATATCCTGTGATAAAATATAAAATTAGGTTACAACAAGCCATCAGACTACACAGAAGGTGGCTACAGCCTACTACTGGCTGTTACTGGCATGACATGGTTTTCAAGTCATGTTATTTATATTTTGTTCACCAGATGGCAGCAATCTGCTTCCAATTTACACTAACCAGCCACTTTATTAGGTACACCTGTACATCTACTTATTCATCTTATTATCTTATCAGCCAATTATGTGGGAGCAGTGTAATGTATAAACTCATGCAGATATGGGTCAGGAGCTTCAGTTAATGTTCACACCAACCATCAGATTGGGGAAAATGTGTTCTCAGTGATTTAGACTGTGGCATGATTGTTGGTGTCAGATGGGCTGGTTTGACTACTGTAAATGCTGATCTCTTGGGATTTTCACATGCAACAGTCTCTAGAGTGTATAGAAAATGGTGCGAAAAACAAAAAACAACCTGTGATCGGCAGTTCTATGGACGAAAATGCCTTGTTGATTACAGAGGTCAACGGAGAATGGCCAGACTGGTACGAGCTGACAGAAAGGCTACGGTTACTCAGATTACCCCTCTGTATAAGTGTAGTGAGCAGAATAGCATCTCAGAATGCATGACATGTCGAACCTTGAGGCAAACAGGCTACAACAGCAGAAGACCATGTTGGGTTCCACTTCTGTCAGCCAAGAACAGAAACTGAGACTGCAGTGGGCCTACTATTTGTGTACCTCAGCAGAAATCCAGATTTTTCGGACCAGGCGATGTTTTTCCAGTCGTCTACTGTCCAGTTTTGGTGAATCTGTGCCCACTGCAGCCTCAGATTCCTGTTTTTAGCTGACAGTAGTGGTACCAGGAAGGGTCTTCTGCTGCTGTAGCCCATCCGCCTCAATGTTCGACGTGTTGTCCATTCAGAAATGCTTTTCTGCATAACACTGTTGTAACGTGTGTTTATTTGGATTACTGTCACCTTGCTGTCAGCTTGGACCAGTCTGGCCATTCTCCTCTGACCTCTGTCATTAACAAATTGTTTTGCCCACATAACTGCCACTCGCTGGATGTTTTTTGTTATTCGCAGCATTCTCTTTACACTCTAGAGACTGTTGTGTGTGAAAATCCCAGGAGATCAGCAGTTACAGAAATATTCAAACCAGCCCATCTGGCACCAACAATCATGCCACAGTCTAAATCATATTTTTCCCCATTCTGATGGTTGATGTGAACATTAACTAAAGCTCCTGATCCATATCTTCATGATTTTATGCATTACACTGCTATTACATGATTGGCTCATTAGATCATTGCATGAATAATTAGATGTACAGGTGTGCCTAATAAAGTGGCCAGTGAGTGTATGTCATATTCTCATATTTTCTTCATGTTTCAACTTATAGAAGTGTCGCTGGCAGCGACCCCTCCATCCCCAGGCAGACACAATGTAAAGGGGTAAGTTGGGCAAGGAGGAGGTGGGAACCAGCTGAACAGTAAATTTAACTTTTAATAACATAAATGAACTTAAATCAGCATAAACACAAACACATAGGCACATGCCCGGCGGCCGCATGTGGCTCTCTCTCTATCGAATTGGTGCCTCCGGCTCGTCTTTATCCCCCTCCCGGCTAATTAGCCCCGATTCAGGGCCGGGCATGTGTCCTCACGGCCCGGCCCCACCCTCCTCCTCGACATAGTTCTGAAGTTTTTCATTCTTTTTTTTTTAATGTTTTTATTATTAGTTTCAAGTAACTAGCTACTTTTTCTAAAAAACTATCAACTCTCTACATCGCTTTTTTAAATGTCACATTGTGCACTTACCTTTGTAAGTTTGCAAATTAACCAAAGTTTAGAGCTCCTTCAATCAAAGAGGCTATATCTATGTCTGTCTATATGATGTTTTATCTGTCTTTTTGTCTATCTGACATTCTTTTGTCTCTTTATCTGTCTGTCTGACTGTTGGGCCTGAAAAACTTCCAATTTTCAAGATTGTAATACTATTTTTAACTTTCAAGGCACGCTTTTTCAAGCCATGAAAGTTTGTCTTGACAAACTTTACTTATATAGTCGTGATTGTTCCAAGAATATAAACTGATTTGAAATAGGCGTACAACATGTTATAAGTGTTCCTTATTCACTGTAGCGCCATCTTTAGTTTTGACAGGAATGACAACAGGGCTCTGAGGGATAGACATACTGTCTTTTTAATGAGTTGTATTGTTGCTTAAAGAGTTTTGGATCGCTGACAAAACATTGATAAAAAATAAATAAATAAATAAATAACATATTCATATCAATAAAAATCAGTAGACAAAAAACAAACAAAAAACCCTCCAGAAATCATTAGTTGTGGAAAATTAGATGTAATCTACAAGCTTTATACAGTGCATGCCATTGAACTGGAATTCTATGCCTTACAGCCTAATTTTCATTCACGTCAAAAACTGTGATGAAGGTCTATTGTCAGCGGTCGATGAAATTTCTTGCAGATACCTTACCCTAACTGCTGAAACTAATCAGCCAATTTATGTAGCACCCCCTTACCTTCAGATTATGAATTATGTATGGAGGAGCCCCAGGCTGATAGTTTTATGCCTATATAGATGTTGGATTTAGGCCCCTCTCTGATAGCGTTAAATGAAAAAATCTTATTAATTAGTTGGAAATACTTTAGCTAATTTACCCAAATAAATGTATATTTCAGAATCAAAGAATGAATAACTCCTTTTTTTATATAACAAAAATATAAAGAATTTAATTAAGGTGACAACAGGGTTGAATATTATAACTGAAATAATGACAGAAATCCAAAATAAATAAAATAAAAGTGTACAAAGTTTCACTTAAATTGAATACAAAAATTCCCCGAACAGAAATTAAATACACTTGGTATATTAGTTTTAAAGCATTTAACTCTGTTTACAATTTCAGCTGAATAGAACTGGAACAGAATTTGACACAATAATATAGTCATTTCAAAGTTAACCCTCTTTGTACTCAGAGTACTTTAAACTTCAGAAATAAACACAAAATATGAACATAACTGTTTTCTGTAGTGGGCCCACACACACACCGCTAAACACACACACAACCCACCCCATAGCAGGCCTGTGAAGTACCTTGGGTTCGTGGTGGCCTGAGAATGAAAAGTATGAAAGTGGTGGCCTGAGTATGAAATAAAATAAATAAAATACCTGAACTCCTTTATGGAATACAACGGAAATCCCTAGGTACCGTAAAGCTTTCTGCCGCTCATGCGTCTGATGCTCTCCCTGTGCAGACAATTCACTGAATCTCCCACGTAGCCAGAGGAACTCCAAACCTCATGGTGATTTGGAGTGCTATCTGGTACTCCACTAGTCAGTCACCATGAAGAAAACCAGAGCGATCTCAGTCTTTGGGTCTTTTTTCCAGTTATTTTTTAGGATAACTGTAAACACAGTCTGTCTCAGTGCTCTGAACTGCTAGTGAATGATGCAGCCACAATGTCAGCGAACATACCTGAAAACTCTGTTACAACTCAAAATACAAAATAGCTCAGTTTTTTAATGGCTAAATTTCACATTCATAAATGTAAATTTTCAGGGAAATAAAACATGTTTTATAATATTTAAAAATGAAGTTAAGCATTATATTGAGTCAATATTGCCCTCAAAGAATCAAAAAGCTATTTGAATTTTAGAAGCATGTACTGTATGTTCTTTAAAGTATTATTATAATATTGTTTATACCACCCCCTAGCATTTGAAATGTTGTATAGTATTTGCATTGATATTTTCTTCAATAAAAAAAATAAAAAATAAAATAAAAATAGCTCAGTGCTATAGTGTTGTACACACGTTCTTGTGCACAGTTAAATGCTTTAATACGATGGTCAATCGATTAAATAAACTATTTTTTACCGGAATATCTCAGCTCACACTTTGATACATCTGCTCTCCTCGCTCGACGTTTTTTCTCTTCCCTCCCTAACCAGTCACATTTTCCCATTCACATAGGAAATTAAACTCTCAACAACCAATAAAATAAAAGATAACCTAAGTTGTTGATTAAAACCACGTTTTTCTCATGTGTATTACAACCAAACTCTACCTTTGATAACGTCCTTAAAGACATACATACTTTCTTTTCACAAATGCATGGAACTTTAGACTCCATTAACCACTTAAGCTCTAGATTAGAGATTTATAACCCAAATACTCTCAAATAGAATTAAATAACTCTTTTAACCCTAGAATTATGTTCTAATGGGTTACATTATGCAATATACATGAAAGAAGATAAACATGGGACATGCAAATCAGTGTTAATGAAACATAATAACCGAAGATTGTCAAAGATTGTCAACAAGGAAATTGGTAATTTACAAGTTACTCATGCAGGGACTATAAAAGAAATGCACATCAAGCTGTGGCATGTCTCCTGTGACTAAGGAGAGAATTTATATATCGGAACTTAATTTAATCTTTATCACTTTACAGAACTATGACTGTATTTGATGCAAGATTTTTTATACAAATATCAAAGAATACAAAAAGCTGCTCTGCAGCTTATGTGGAGGCATGTTAATTACATATTAGTTTATCATTAACTTAAGTTTGTCTTTGTCTATAATGATTGTAATGCTTAAATGTAAAAAATACAATGCTTTAAACATTACTTTTTTTCAGGTGGTTACAAAGCTCTCTCAGAGATATGACTTACACCAATCTAACTGTTGTTACTGAATTCTATCTCTCTGGATTTCTTGGACTCCACCAACAGTATTACGGAGCTGTGGGAACACTTTTGCTGGTGGTCTTCTTGACTCTGGCTGGGGGAAATATTTTCATCATTTTGTTTGTATCTTGTGAGGAAAAACTTCAAAAGCCTACTTACTTAATCTTCTGTAACCTTACCTTGGCAGATTTTGCTTTTGGAACTGTCACCCTGCCAAAAATAATTGCAAAGTACCTGCTAAGAATGAATACGATGCCATTTTAAGCTGTTTTGTGCAAATGTTTTTTGTTCATTATTTAGGAACTGTTAATTCTTTTCTTTTATTGTTAATGGCCCCTGATCGGTTTGTTGCAGTATGTAACCCCCTTAGATATCCTGCTATTATCACAAACAGGTAATTTGCAATAGCATGCATATGTTCTGGATAATTATAATATCATGGATTTCAGTTCTTGTTTACCAAGCCTTTGACATGGCCTACTGTGGTTCAAATGAAATTACTCAGTGTTACTGTGACTACACTTCAATTAATAGACTCACTTGTGGAAATGTAAAGATGATGAAGCTGATTGCCTTTGGTTTTGCCATGTTCACCATCTTGGGCCCTTTGAATTTGATTATATTCTCTTTTATTGCCATCACATCTGTTTTCAAAATGTCTGATGTTCAGGCGCAATATAAAACATTCTCAACTTGCACTCCACAACTTTTGATAATTTCCCTGTACTATGAGCCCAGATGTGTGGTCTATGGATCTGATGTGACAGTTCAAATTAGTCTGGATATTTCGTATCTGTAAAGGTTTCTGCCAGGGAGGACACAGGGAACCAGGTTTCTTTCACTCAGGTAAGGTTCTTTAATGGAGTTACAGGGTTGCCACAACACATCAGCTTCACACTCTCACAATATTCTTTAGCTTCACAATAAGATTCTAGCTTCACAATAACTCTGTAGCTTCACGAAGAGCTTCAAGACCCAGACTCTCTCTCTCTCTCTCTCTCTGGTCTGGTGGTGGTGTGGCTCTTTTATGCCGCTCTCCCCGTTCTCACTGTAATTAGAGACAGGTGTTAGACATAATTTAGCTCAGGTGCAAGCACCCTTACCGCTTTCTCTCTCTCCAGAAGGACGCTTGACCACGCCCCCGCTGCCACAGTATAATATTAATTATGTGCTACAGTCTGCTTCCCCCTGTTGTTAACCCAATGATTTACTGCTTTAGAACTAAAGAAATCAAAGATGCATTAAGAAAAAAATTAGAGACAGAAAAATATGCATGTAGATAAAGCAGACTTTTAAGCTATTTATTAACAAGGAGTGCTCTAAGTGTACATTAAACATGCACTCTATTTGTACATTGATTGTAATAGCTAGCTTAGGCAAAAAAAAAAAAAAAAAAAAAAAAAAAAAAAAACAGTTGGCACATCGTAAAGTTGAATGAGGTCTTAAATCCGTTTGCTGCATTTGTGAATGTGACAGAAAGCATAAACATAACTTTAGCCTAACTAGTCATTACAAATCACGTAAAACTACATTGAATCTGGTGTTTTTATGAAACGGGCTATAATTTATTATCCTGTGTATTGTATTTCCACTTACATTCATCTCCGCAAATTCTGTGGGATTGTGCTCACGGAGATGGTGCTTAAGGTTTGAAGTGTTTCCCACCTGAGCCGATACTTTTTTGCGGCAAACTTTACAGACTGGGTAACCATCAACATTGATGGTGCCTCGTGGGTCTTTTACATAGCCAAGTAATCCAAGACAGCAGACATCAACTTCTGTGGCGGTGGAAATAAAGGTTCAGGCTCGGACATGTCTGTTTGTCGCACTCGTACTGCACTGCTGCTTCGCTCCTCTCGTGCTGGACTTCTGTGATCATGATGCGCAGCGTTCGCGACACCTGCATGTCACCTTTAAAATTGAGTGACAGTCAAATGCAACATGAGGAAGTCGCAATTTAAAGATTTATTTTATCTAGCCAATTTTATTGCTGTGTAAATTTCACAGATTCTGTCTTAATTAAACTGATTTGGATTTTAGAAAAGTTCTGAAAAAATCTGTCTTTATCTTCATGCAATACTGTCAATGAGAGGATTTCAACGGTATGTTAACCGTCCGTTTTAAAACCGAGGTATATTGTGAAACATTGAAACCGTTACATCCCTACTGAAGACAAAAACTAAGTATGCATAAATCTCCAAAAGTCTCCACTAGCAGGGTTTAAGTATATATCTATACAATGGTGTAGATTTTGTTTGAACATTGGGTGGGTGCAGGTTTGCTTGTAATGTTTCATTACAACACATTACACAGTGCATAATAACATTTCAAATTAATTTCAAACCCTCTTAAAACCGAATACTGCATGCATCCGCATTAAAATCTCAGAACTTTTTATATCCCTTTAGAGACATTTTACACTGGATATTTGTTTTTAATAAAAACTGATATTTTCAAGGATTCATACCTGTGAATGGAAACCTAATGCGGAGGCGGTTATCTATAAAAGCATTTTTAAAAATCCTCATCCAGTAATAGTAAACAACTCTGATTGGCCCATCCTTGCCAGCGCTGAGAAAAGTAACTGGTACCACGTGACACTGCTGTCTACGCTAGAGGGGGACACTAATTTGGACTTCTGCTTTTGTCTGATTATGACAAACTCACAGTCACACAATTGCAAGGTATCTCATACTACATTATTTTCAGCATTGATAAAAAATATATAAACAAGGACCGATGTGTAATGTAAAGGGGTGGGGGGGTGGGGGTGGGGGGTGGTGTCTTGTATTTGTGGCTTGTTTGCATCATTACATTACTGACACTAGTTACAGCCTATCAGCACTTAGTCCCTGCCTATTTAAGACTGGTACATGCCACCTGGGTATGCGTCAATGTTAGATTTGGCCCTTTTGCGTATCGTTCACTGCCGTGTAAGGTACGTATTTAGCGGTTTGGCTAATTTTGCTCCTGGTGTACAGGTGCATCTCAATAAATTAGAATGTCGTGGAAAAGTTCATTTATTTCAGTAATTCAACTCAAATTGTGAAACTCGTGTATTAAATAAATTCAGTGCACACAGACTGAAGTAGTTTAAGTCTTTGGTTCTTTTAATTGTGATGATTTTGGCTCACATTTAACAGAAACCCACCAATTCACTATCTCAAAAAATTAGAATATAGTGACATGCCAATCAGCTAATCAACTCAAAACACCTGCAAAGGTTTCCTGAGCCTTCAAAATGGTCTCTCAGTTTGGTTCACTAGGCTACACAATCATGGGGAAGACTGCTGATCTGACAGTTGTCCAGAAGACAATCATTGACACCCTTCACAAGGAGGGTAAGCCACAAACATTCATTGCCAAAGAAGCTGGCTGTTCACAGAGTGCTGTATCCAAGCATGTTAACAGAAAGTTGAGTGGAAGGAAAAAGTGTGGAAGAAAAAGATGCACAACCAACTGAGAGAACCGCAGCCTTATGATTGTCAAGCAAAATTGATTCAAGAATTTGGGTGAACTTCACAAGGAATGGACTGAGGCTGGGGTCAAGGCATCAAGAGCCACCACACACAGACATGTCAAGGAATTTGGCTACAGTTGTTGTATTCCTCTTGTTAAGCCACTCCTGAACCACAGACAACGTCAGAGGCGTCTTACCTGGGCTAAGGAGAAGAAGGACTGGACTGTTGCCCAGTGGTCCAAAGTCCTCTTTTCAGATGAGAGCAAGTTTTGTATTTCATTTGGAAACCAAGGTCCTAGAGTCTGGAGGAAGGGTGGAGAAGCTCATAGCCCAAGTTGCTTGAAGTCCAGTGTTAAGTTTCCACAGTCTGTGATGATTTGGGGTGCAATGTCATCTGCTGGTGTTGGTCCACTGTGTTTTTTGAAAACCAAAGTCACTGCACCTGTTTACCAAGAAATTTTGGAGCACTTCATGCTTCCTTCTACTGACCAGCTTTTTAAAGATGCTGATTTCATTTTCCAGCAGGATTTGGTACCTGCCCACACTGCCAAATGCACCAGAAGTTGGTTAAATGACCATGGTGTTGGTGTGCTTGACTGACCAACAAACTCACCAGCTCCTGAACCCCATAGAGAATCTATGGGGTATTGTCAAGAGGAAAATGAGAAACAAGAGACCAAAAAAATGCAGATGAGCTGAAGGCCACTGTCAAAGAAACCTGGGCTTCCATACCACCTCAGCAGTGCCACAAACTGATCACCTCCATGCCACGCTGAATTGAGGCAGTAATTAAAGCAAAAGGTGCCCCTACCAAGTATGAAGTACATATACAGTAAATGAACATACTTTCCAGAAGGCCAACAATTCACTAAAAATGTTTTTTTTATTGGTCTTATGATGTATTCTAATTTTTTGAGATAGTGAATTGGTGGGTTTTTGTTAAATGTGAGCCAAAATCATCACAATTAAAAGAACCAAAGACTTAAACTACTTCAGTCTGTGTGCACTGAATTTATTTAATACACGAGTTTCACAATTTGAGTTGAATTACTGAAATAAATGAACTTTTCCACGACATTCTAATTTATTGAGATGCACCTGTATATGCACTGCTAAGATGTGTTTTATTTATTGTAGCCGGGTTAGTGTCAGATCTGTTCAGTCTCGCTGCTGTGTGCAGGCTGTTTATTACCCCCAGGTATGTTGATTCCGACCGTTTAAATGCTCTTGCTTGAAGGCTGTGTTGTGCCCGCTAACTCACGCTTCCATTACATTGCAGCTTGTCTCGTACCACTCGCATATTTGTGATTAGGCTGCTGCGATCTATACTTCAAGCAACTGTGCG